>NW_019416469.1:114360-147419 GCF_000390285.2 Anoplophora glabripennis | reverse complement strand
AATAAGATCCACTTCTTATTTGTGGAAGGGCGAAATGGGCGTTGACTATTCGACGCCTTCATTATAGCCATCCTTGTCTATCACATGGATTTCTATGGCTTACTTTATCGCTCTCACGTAACTTCTGATAGACCATCGGTACTTTCCTACACTGTATCCAAGAATATTCTGCAACTTTATTTTGTAAGAATTTTTAGGAAAATTTTTTTCGTATTTATTTCAACTAGCTTTATAATATGTAGATTAAAAATCAACTTAATTATTCCGACACTAAAATAATATACTTTTATTCATTTAGCAGTTAAATTTGAGTGACGTTTACACGTGCCCATATTTGATCGATTGCCATTAAATAAAACCGAAACAAATTAACCGGTGGATTTCATTTAAATTTTATCTATCGAATGGAATCGAGCGGGCGCTTCGTGAAACATATCTATATTGCGGTAGACAAACAAAATGCACGGATCATAAATTTCAATTTACTGTGAACCGTGGCTGACGTGATTAATAATTAATTTAAAAGTAAAAATTGTGTTGGCATGCGAGAGCCACAATTTTATTTAAATTTAACGTCACTTAAGCCGTAATTTGATTCCAATCGAGGCGGAACATTTAAAATAATTCCCGTGTATTTCCCGCGAACACGTTATCCAATAAATTGATAAATTACTAATACATTTAGTTATATGACAGTTGACAAATATGAACGCGTAGCGTATTATTTATTAGCATGTGTTGTGTGTGTGTGTGTATGTGTGTGCCCTTCCGTTAATTTATTTGTTTGGCAGATATTCATCCATTGGTCAGGCCCGACCACGCCCACCACCCACGCACCATGGAGGGACCTTATGGTGAGTGCCAAGGGACTTCGACCTAACGCAGAACACTTCGAATCTGGTACACATCAAAAGGTTTCTTCGAAGAAACTAAAATCAGTCTTCAAGGGTCATTTTTATGAAAATTTAACGCTGAAAAAACAAACAAATACAAAATATACATCACTTTATGTCGAGTTCTTCGAAAAATGTTGACGTTTCGAAAATCTACGAATCCACATTTCATTTTAATTAATTTTTACAATTTAAATTTGTTCATCAGGCGGCTTCCCTTCTCTTACAAACATTAACAGAAAAAATATGAATATAATAATTAAAATTGAAGAAAAAAATGACATTTTTCAAAAATGAGTTATCAAAGTTTATTTGCATGACTACATGGACTACAATAATCCCAAGTAAACTGTGGAGACAAACAGATCTCTTTGTAGCAGTTGTTTTTACAAGTTTTCACATGTATTGTATGTTTGTTTGTTTCTATGAATGTTTAGTTCAAATATTGCAAGCCAAATGTATTGTGTCATCTTCAGCAACTTCAAAAATACAATACTGCTATTATGACTATGATTGGGAAAAGATGATTCGGAAAAATAGCTGGCAAACGCATTGACAACATTAGAAAGATTATTATTTATTTGAATACAATGATTAAAAATTGTACCTATGTAAAATTACATACTAGATCACTTATTTTGACGCTACAGTGGGTAATGTAAAATTACATCATGCACATAGATTTGCATTAAGCATGTAATTTTACACTTTTTGTGTAATTCACACAAAATGAAAATTTATATTATGGATATATGTAGTATATTTACAACACCTAAAGTGCAATTCTACGAAGAAACAGGAAAACTACATTTTATTTTTAAGAATAAAAAAGTCTAGATATTTTGATTATTATTAGATTTTTAAAAAGAATATATTTTTTACATACTGAAATATTTTATAAAGATAGGTTACGATGTACCTAAGTTAAGGGAAAACTAAACTAAAGATTTGTTAATGCAGTAAATGACACATATTCTCTAGAAATAAAATTTCTGAATTATAGGTACCAATTGTTTATATCAATTAATTAAACAGCTTTCTTAAAATAATAGCACAATGAAGAACTTGGTATAGCAAATTTCAATTAATGGGGTCAGTAAAAATTAAAAATATACCTACAGGATGTTTGGAAAAGGTGGTACAAAATTTAAGGATGTGAAAATAGAGCCAAAAATAGTAAAAAAGTTCCTATAAAAATGTGACCCTCCAAAGAGGTCTTATCATTTGGATATTTTTTAAAATAACTTTCTTTCTGATTAAGATAATGGAATGAAAATTGTAGGTAATAATCATACCATAGGGATGTTTAACTACACTGAAAAAACAATTACTTTCTGTTAAAGCAATCTGTTGTTTTGAATCCAGTCAGCTTACATTTATGGTAGTTACATTAAGATAAACCAGTTACATTCAATACTAGTCATTTGATTTATTAGAATTAAAAAAAGAAACAGTTTACAATAGATTTGTCTATAATTAACAAATTAGATTTAATATAACCATTTATGATTTTAGAATATTTGTTAGGCAAATTAAAAGAATAATTTTTTAATACAAATTTATATTCGTTTTTATTTAATAAATATTATTTTATATTGGCCTATCAATGGTTACAATTAAACTTTAAAGGAAAATTATTCCAAATATATAATTTCTTAAGTGTGAACCAGCTGTTGATAAAAGTTAAATTTTTATATAGTTTAAAACTATTATCAGTTCAATACTAAAAAATATTATTTAAAAATTACTCTAATCACGTGACAAAGTTGTGTTCTCCCTGACAGTCGTATATTTGCCATCATGGCGACTATGTGTGCAAGGTGCCTGTAGTTCAGTAAGCTAGTATGGACTATATCAAAAGGTAGTGTTTCTTGTTAAAATTAAAATGGATGCAGAAACTGTGGAAGCTAGGGCCAAACAAGTAATAATCGTCAAAAAGTCAGTTTTAGATAAGGACATGGTGTTGCTGTTGTAGTTTCATAAATTTATAATAAAACCCAATTTAAAAATCCAAAAATTATTTTTAATTAAACTGTCAACAACTATGACAAGTAGTTTTGAACGATATATTTAAGTCTTAAAATTAATTTTTAGCAAAAATGAAATGTTCGAATAAAAATATCGTATATACTCGTATGTGCTTTTCTATTAGTAGGTCTCAACACTATCTACCTTTTCAAATTTAATTATATACTTATAGTTAGATAAGTTATCTAATTATCAGTTTAATTAAATTTGAGAAAGTACATAATCTTGAGATTAATCAAGAAAGAAATACGTCCAATATTACTGTAAAAGACAATTCACTGTTTATAAACCATTGATTTATTAATATTAAAATAACCTATTTTCATTGAAAAACTGTTAGTTCACATTAAGCTAAGATATATTGCTAATAATCTTATGTCATCTACATCTTAAAATATGTAGAATAATAAAGAGGTGAAATGTAATATTACAGTAAAAATAAATTAACATTGAAATAAGATTTATTACAAAACTATAAACTTATTATTAGTTACTTTTCACACTATATATGCTAGGCAATATCCAAAACTTTATAATATGTAGATTAAAAATCAACTTAATTATTCCGACACTAAAATAATATACTTTTATTCATTTAGCAGTTAAATTTGAGTGACGTTTACACGTGCCCATATTTGATCGATTGCCGTGTACGGCCATTAAATAAAACCGAAACAAATTAACCGGTGGATTTCATTTAAATTTTATCTATCGAATGGAATCGAGCGGGCGCTTCGTGAAACATATCTATATTGCGGTAGACAAACAAAATGCACGGATCATAAATTTCAATTTACTGTGAACCGTGGCTGACGCGATTAATAATTAATTTAAAAGTAAAAATTGTGTTGGCATGCGAGAGCCACAATTTTATTTAAATTTAACGTCACTTAAGCCGTAATTTGATTCCAATCGAGGCGGAACATTTAAAATAATTCCCGTGTATTTCCCGCGGACATGTTATCCAATAAATTGATAAATTACTAATACATTTAGTTATATGACAGTTGACAAATATGAACGCGTAGCGTATTATTTATTAGCATGTGTTGTGTGTGTGTGTGTATGTGTGTGCCCTTCCGTTAATTTATTTGTTTGGCAGATATTCATCCATTGGTCAGGCCCGACCACGCCCACCACCCACGCACCATGGAGGGACCTTATGGTGAGTGCCAAGGGACTTCGACCTAACACAGAACACTTCGAATCTGGTACACATCAAAAGGTTTCTTCGAAGAAACTAAAATCAGTCTTCAAGGGTCATTTTTATGAAAATTTAACGCTGAAAAAACAAACAAATACAAAATATACATCACTTTATGTCGGGTTCTTCAAAAAATGTTGACGTTTCGAAAATCTGCGAATCCACATTTCGTTTTAATTATTTTTTACAATTTAAATTTGTTCATCAGGCGGCTTCCCTTCTCTTACAAACATTAACAGAAAAAATATGAATATAATAATTAAAATTGAAGAAAAAAAATGACATTTTTCACAAATGAGTTATCAAAGTTTATTTGCATGACTAACATGGACTACAATAATTCCAAGTATACTGTGGAAACAAAAAGACCTCTTTGTAGCAGTTGTTTTTACAAGTTTTCACATGTATTGTATGTTTGTTTGTTTCTGTGTATGTTTAGTTCAAATATTGCAAGCCAAATGTATTGTGTCATCTTCAGCAACTTCAAAAATACAATACTGCTATTATGACTATGATTGGGAAAAGATGATTCGGAAAAATAGCTGGCAAACGCATTGACAACATTAGAAAGATTATTATTTATTTGAATACAATGATTAAAAATTGTACCTATGTAAAATTACATACTAGATCACTTATTTTGACGCTACAGTGGGTAATGTAAAATTACATCATGCACATAGACTTGCATTAAGCACGTAATTTTACACTTTTTGTGTAATTCACACAAAATGAAGATTTATATTATGGATATATGTAGTATATTTACAACACTTAAAGTGCAATTCTACGAAGAAACAGGAAAACTACATTTTATTTTTAAGAATAAAAAAGTCTAGATATTTAGATTATTATTAGATTTTTAAAAAGAATATATTTTTTACATACTGAAATATTTTATAAAGATAGGTTACGATGTACCTAAGTTAAGGGAAAATAGCATTAAATAAACTAAACTAAAGATTTGTTAATGCAGTAAATGACACATATTCTCTAGAAATAAAATGTCTGAATTATAGGTACCAATTATTTAAATCAATTAATTAAACAGCTTTCTTAAAATAATAGCACAATGAAGAACTTGGTATAGCAAATTTCAATTAATGGAGTCAGTAAAAATTAAAAATATACCTACAGGATTTTTGGAAAAGTTGGTACAAAATTTAAGGATGTGAAAATAGAGCCAAAAATAGTAAAAAAAGTTCCTATAAAAATGTGGTCCTCCAAAGGGGTCTTATCATTTGGATATTTTTTAAAATAACTTTCTTTCTGATTAAGATAATGGAATGAAAATTGTAGGTAATAATCATACCATAGGGATGTTTAACTACACTGAAAAAACAATTACTTTCTGTTAAAGCAATCTGTTGTTTTGAATCCAGTCAGCTTACATTTATGGTAGTTACATTAAGATAAACCAGTTACATTCAATACTAGTCATTTGATTTATTAGAATTAAAAAAAGAAACAGTTTACAATAGATTTGTCTATAATTAACAAATTAGATTTAATATAACCATTTATGATTTTAGAATATTTGTTAGGCAAATTAAAAGAATAATTTTTTAATACAAATTTATATTCGTTTTTATTTAATAAATATTATTTTATATTGGCCTATCTAACGTTACAATTAAACTTTAAAGGGAAATTATTCCAAATATATAATTTCTTAAATGTGAACCAGCTGTTGATAAAAGTTAAATTTTTATATAGTTCAAAACTATTATCAGTTCAATACTAAAAAATATTATTTAAAAATTACTCTAATCACGTGACAAAGTTGTGTTCTCCCTGACAGTCGTATATTTGCCATCATGGCGACTATGTGTGCAAGGTGCCTGTAGTTCAGTAAGCTAGTATGGACTATATCAAAAGGTAGTGTTTCTTGTTAAAATTAAAATGGATGCAGAAACTGTGGAAGCTAGGGCCAAACAAGTAATAATCGTCAAAAAGTCAGTTTTAGATAAGGACATGGTGTTGCTGTTGTAGTTTCATAAATTTATAATAAAACCCAATTTAAAAATCCAAAAATTATTTTTAATTAAACTGTCAACAACTATGACAAGTAGTTTTGAACGATATATTTAAGTCTTAAAATTAATTTTTAGCAAAAATGAAATGTTCGAATAAAAATATCGTATATACTCGTATGTGCTTTTCTATTAGTAGGTCTCAACACTATCTACCTTTTCAAATTTAATTATGTACTTATAGTTAGATAAGTTATCTAATTATCAGTTTAATTAAATTTGAGAAAGTACATAATTTTGAGATTAATCAAGAAAGAAATACGTCCAATATTACTGTAAAAGACAATTCACTGTTTATAAACCATTGATTTATTAATATTAAAATAACCTATTTTCATTGAAAAACTGTTAGTTCACATTAAGCTAAGATATATTGCTAATAATCTTATGTCATCTACATCTTAAAATATGTAGAATAATAAAGAGGTGAAATGTAATATTACAGTAAAAATAAATTAACATTGAAATAAGATTTATTACAAAACTATAAACTTATTATTAGTTACTTTTCACACTATATATGCTAGGCAATATCCAAAACTAGGATTAGTTCATGGCAAACGATATTTATTTAGTCCAGATAAATCCTATTTTCAGTGTATCATAAGTTTTATCAAAATCGATTATAAATAAGGATAGTTTTCTAACTACCCTTAACAGAAATTTTTCGATTTTTTTTTTATTCCTTTGAATTATGAAGCAAATATTATTTTTTAATGAATTAGACTTTTTTGAAGAAAAAATGTCCACTTTTATTCGAATTTTGCGTATAGTTTAGTCAATAATAATTATTTTTTAAATAATGTAGGTATGGCTCAGAACAGTAGGTACCTTTTTACATTTTCAAATAGTAGGCATCTTTCATGGTAATAGTTTCATTGTAATGATACTGATGATTGTCAGTTTCGCGTGCTATCATTTAAATTGATACGTTTCTTTACCTTCTTACTTGTGATGTTTGTGCTTGACTTTGCATTTCATTCGATTTTTTACAAACATGAACCATCATGAGCTGACGCTCTTCTTACACTCGCAGTAGGTTTACGTTAAAAAAATCTTAAAATTACTTAATCTAAATCAAGCCTACGCCTCCTTGGACGGCCAAATTCACGATATATTGGAATTTAGGGCACCTGATTCCATCGATCTTGCATGAATTTTCCCAAACAATTTTGCAGAAGGTTGCCTTCTATCAGGAAAACTTTGCCTATACTCTTTTTGAGCCGTCAGACTATTTCCATTACAGAAACCATAAATAAAATATCGTATGTTAATTTCCACGATATTTACCATTATGACTTATACATGATGGAATTGAAGTAGAACTATAGGTTCCAAATTAGCACAAGACTAAAATCTTTTAGGATCCGACACAATTGAATTTAAATCAGTTTTGAAAGTCAAATTAATTCAAGATTTAACTTCTATTCTAATGTTATTTGCACGCCATAGTTTACGGTTTAATTTAACTTTATTAATCAAATCAGATAATGTTTATAAGATCCCTTCTTCACATTTTATTCAGAAAAGGTGTTTTAAAACGTGGATATTTACCAAATCGGCAATTTGGAACCCAGGCAGGTGCCTAGCCCGCTATCGAACGCAAAGGGAAAGAATCAGACACAAATCTTGCACAGAACGACGTACGAGTCGCTCAGAAAAAGTATGGAAACTGTAATATCTGCCTTTATAGCGACTGAATCTGTTATTACTATAATTATACCCCGGGGCAACGCTTGATGGCTGTTTGCCAGTTCTTCTATCGAACACGATGCGTGGTTCTTGGGCACTTCGGGACTCGAATGTTATATATACATCCGAATGGAGTGATGTGGGATAGATTTATGTTAGATTAGATTGAATAGTTCGATCTATACGGACAGCACAAATACTAAACCGCAAATTATGGTTCTGTGCCGATCCCTCGGGTCCTGCTTAAATGCGAGCTTTTAATTGGATTCGGTGTCATAAATTAATCGAACGTCAAAATGGGAATGTAATAATGAGTTGATGGACAGAATTCACGTATTTTTCTCGTCTACCATCTTTCAGATTCAAGAAAATGCATTCAGTAGATACAGTATGGATCAATATGAACGAACACAACGTTGTAATATTTCTTTTATAGGAAAGGGAAGTATAATGAATATACAGGGTAGCCCATCGAAAACGTACCGCAAGGCATTACAGGGTAGTAATGAACTTTTCGGCAAAATCCAAAAACAGGTAAAGTTTGCTTCTGAGGGGGACAACTTTTGGCGCAAAAAGCATAGCAAAATCTTCAACCCCCTAAGTGGGGGTGCCATCCCCCAAATTTTTTTAAATGGGAATGGGGGTCAAGTGGGGGGTCATTAGAAAGGGCTTTTAATTCTCTATACATCGATTCTTACTTTTTGAAAATCGATCCATTATTTTAGAAAATATGCAGCTTTGAAAATACGAACAATATTTTTGACGAGAAATGCGAAAATCGATTTAATTTTACTTCAAAACTTACGGTATTAGCTTGGTAAATTCCTTCAAAAGAATTCCTTTTTTTTTTCTGATTTGCGAATTCTTTAGCCTGATTTTGGTGAGCAAAAAATTGTCCGCTTTTTGTTTCGTATTTAGATAGGCCACAAGAAGTTGCTAGATAACTGTCTTGTGACTTGTAGTTGAAGAGTACCAATACTGCCGAGTCTTTTAAATTGATTAATTATGGTGTACTCAATTCCAGAAAGAGTAGAAATTATTGAGCTTTTTTTCAAAAACAATGAATGCGGAAATCGGGTCGCCGAACTGTTCAACCAACGGCATCCTGAGAAACATGCGTCTGGAAAAATTGTTCGCGAATTGGTGGCCAAATTTCGCGAAACTGGCTCCGTTCATAACAAAAAGAGGCAGGTTGAAAATCCGGTACTAAATGAACCTACGGAAATAGCGGTATTGGGGCAAGTGGCAATGGATAGTACGCTGAGTACAATGCAATTGGCTACTGCGACAGGAGTGAGTCGTACAAGTGTCCAACGAATATTAAAAAAATACAAATTCCATCCTTATAAGATTCGGCTAGTGCAAGAGCTAAATGAAGACGATTTTGATCGTCGTTTGCAATTTTGCGAAATAATGACTGAACGAGCGATAAACGATAATTTCCTCTTTAATGTGTGTTTTTCGGACGAGTGTACGTTCTTCTTGAATGGTTTAGTGAATCGCCATAATTGTCGTTACTGGGCTGATACCAATCCAAGGATTTTCCATGAGACACACTCCCAACACCCCCAGAAGTTGAATGTATGGGCAGGTATTTTTGGAAATTCCATTGTAGGTCCTTTTTTCCTTCCTGGAAATTTGACAGGCGATATGTACTTGGATTTACTACAAAATGTCATCGACCCAGCTCTAACAAATATCATAGAGGACGACCCTGCTTACAATGAACACGAACTGATTTTCCAGCAAGACGGAGCTCCTCCACATTACTCGCTCAATGTGCGCAATTACCTAAATGAGACGTTTCCAGGACGCTGGATAGGACGAAGAGGTGCAATTGAGTGGCCCCCTCGGTCACCCGACTTAAATCCTTTAGATTTCTTTCTCTGGGGGCACATTAAAAGCAAAGTTTACAGCACTCCACCTGATACCTTGGAAGATCTGCGAGGACGAATCATTAATGTATGTCGCGAAGTAACACCGCAAGTGCTCCAGAATGTTCGACAACGGTTTGAAGACAACCTGTATCATTGTATGCAAGTTGGCGGACAACATTTTCAGCATTTACTTGACTAATACCGTAAGTTTTGAAGTAAAATTAAATCGATTTTCGCATTTCTCGTCAAAAATATTGTTCGTATTTTCAAAGCTGCATATTTTCTAAAATAATCAATCGATTTTCTTCGAAAAGTTCTTTACTACCCTGTAATGCCTTGCGGTACGTTTTCGATGGGCTACCCTGTATAGAATACCTATATAGAATTTGATATTGCTAATGGATTAGATTCTATTTTATCTTCAGTGATAATTTCAGAGACATATTGCATCTTATTGTTGTAATTACCAACATTTCCTTTTAATGTTACCCATATGATATTTATTTTTAGCTAAGAGAGAACATTAATTTTTTACGGTGTTTATTTTAACTCAAAAAATTGTAATTGTCGCTGCAACAATTTTTTGAGACCGCTCGGCAATTCGTGGGAATAAACGAATATCCGTCCTTACGGATCCGTTTGACGTTAACACCGGCGATTTTTTTATGGGAATGTACTATGTAGAATGTATCGTGACTGGCGTGGTTATTTTCGTGTATTTCAGAGGATCGGAGTGTACATCGCGTGTATCGTGTACGAGTTTGACCATTTTTCTTGGCTCAGTGTGTCAGGTTTCTAAGAATCGTGGGGTTCTGTGAGAAAGTCCGATTTTTTATACTGATGTAAACATACGTCACGGCCATCTACGCCTAGCTGCTGTTTTACCTCTACGTCGATATATGTACACACGACCATTATTTTATATTGTGTACGACGCGGTTCATACTTCGCTGATGGCCGATGTGCAATTATTTATTATATTATACGTTTCAGTTTTTTTTTTCGCAATTTTTATTTTAATTTTCCATCGGTTTCCGTACAACAACAGCGTTTCCTGTCTGAAAATGTGGCACCGCGTGTCTTCTATTCAATACGACAATATTCCTTAATTTTACTGCAATAAAAATACTTTTCTGTCGAATTATATGAAAATGTTTTCTATAATATGCAGTGTTCTTCACGGAAAGTGGCCTATTAAACGTTTCAGGGGAACCAAAGACAATATGACTATGAAAGTTTGTTTACGGGCGTTATCAGATATGTTCTCTTCAATGAAAATAATGTCATCAACGTATCACTTCCGGTTATACCGGAAGTAGCTGTCAACTTCGTATTTTAAATGGGACACCCTATATATGATTGCATTATCGACAAGATAAATTAAAAGTAAGTCAAAATTGTTAAAGCTTCCCTGTACCTAAATGTAACCGTTTTCGAGATAATCGACATTTTACAAAAAATTTGACAGATGGAAGCGTTTCAAAAATTCCTTATATCTTTCTTCGTTCTGGGAGCTTTCACTTGTTTTTCGGAATACACAAAGAACATACGATGCGCTACCTTTCCCTATCAAAATTGCCTTAAGAAAATGAGACTAAGTCTCCTATTTTTCACGTTACATTTTGAAAACTTAAAACCGACAAAACTTTCAAAATTCAAATGGAACACCCTGTATGTTTCTGCATCATACTATAGAAAATCAAATTATCTTTTCACCGATATAGGCATTGTAAGAGTTGCAGTTTCAATTTTCCCAGATATTTGCGGTTTACTTACATTCTCAAGAATATTTCATTAAAAATATCGTCAAATGTGCCATAAATATTGTAACGAATTGGAAATGTTCACATAAAGACTCGAATGAAAAATTGCCTGACCGAACTTGGGGTCGTATAAAAATTTAACTATTATTATAGCAACAACAAAATAGTATAAAAATTGTTAATACAAATATTCTGAATATAAAACTAGTAATAATTAAGGATATCACATAGTAGTATAAAAATAATAATATTTTAATTTTATTCACAAGTACAAAATAAATTTTTCATAAAATGCATGACATCGACACTTGTTAGCACCCAGTACATTGAGAGGACAGAATTTAAACCCAGAGCGACATACATCAAATAAATGCCCAATATCTATAAATGAATCTGGTATACCTAGCTGAGAAGACGAGTAAATGTATAAAAGATATCTCAATTCAACTTAAGTCATAGTATGAAATTTTTTATCAATTGTCAAATTAAATAATAATTTTCACAAATTTCAAAACTAAAGTTGGCTTTACAAGTACCTGGAGATGACCTATAAAAACACATAAAATAAGGAATATTTTAGTAAGTAATTAATTATAGAATTGTATGATAAAATAAAAGGACATTTATAAAAAATGTATTAGTCATAAGGAGTGTGGTTGAAAAGTGTTTTTAAAAAAAGGACGTATAGGATTGAAAATTCTGTGAAGGGACCTTAAGCAAAGATAGGAACAGAATAATCCAGAAAGATGAAAAAACAAAAATTTATTGATTGGTTACGGCTTGGGTTTTGGAGAAAACAGACTAGAGAGGCAGCTCCAGTAAAATTTAAATCAGCACAAGAAAGAAACAGTCAAGGAAAAAATAAACTCACCAGTAAGGTTAACAGTTTGTTTGTTCTCAAAGTCAAGAGAAAGAAATTTGCCATCAAAGGAAAATTTTCCGTTGACAGTATTAAGCAGTTCCATAGAGGTTTCCAGTGGCCCCATAAATGGGATGCAGGACATCTACGTAGTTTCCAACAAGGAAAAATTCAAGTTGCAAATACCAGGTACCTAAAATAAAATATAAAGTACACTATAAATAAAACTGATAGCTATAACCTATAGATAATACTTTATATCGCATCAAACCTTAGAAAAAGGATTAATAATAAACTACAGGACTTACCTGAACATAAAATAAATACAAGCCAATCAATCATAGTTTTAAAAACTTCACAAATTTGACGAGCTCGAACAAAATGATCAAATGGACAGCCATATTTAATTCTAGTTGAATTTCTGTCAGTAAATAATAAGAAAATATGCCCCTGTACGATAGGCAACATGCAATACAAGGACAGGTATTTAAAATTGAATAGATAAAATTAATTACTAGTAAATTAAATTTTTTTAATGAAAAACACAATCCTTATATTGTATGTAACTGTATTAGAATAGAAAAGGCAATAAAATTAATAAAATATTCTTTATTGTTACAAAAATAAAAAAAATTTTAGTACCTAGAGAGGAAGCTATTCACAATTTTAAGTTAACAAGTTTGCAAGTTTTAAGTAATCTCACAAAAATTTAAATAAAGATTGTATTAAAGTTAAAACTCTATTTTTTCTAACATGTTGCATTGTACTTGTTTGTGTATAAAAGACATAGAACCGACTCCTGAGATTTCTAATAATAAAAGAAGCATCTAACAGCAGCTGGCAAAGGATAAAATAAAGTACAAGGTGAAACAAAAAAAAAGGTTTGTATTGAACAATCTGCAGTTAACCAAAATAAAAAATACCCAAACAAAACAAAACACACAACACACAAACAACTTTGGCAAAAATTATATTATACAACAATAAATATTGGTGCTGTCATTTAGAAGTCTACAAGTATCAAGTATTTGCTCGACAAGAAAAATGCAAAATAATTATTCTAATGAAGATATTTTCAATTTATTTTATATCCATGGAACATTCACCGTGAATCAAAATTATTAGCTGTATTTCTATGATTTGGTATTTTGCAATTGAAACAGAACGGTTAATGAAATGATTTCAGTTGGTTTTCTTAGAATTTTTCTCTAATTTTTAATGTTGTAAAAGTTTTTAAAGAATTGCAAAGGCTATAAATAAGATAATTTCAAATAACTAATAAATGCATTATTATAAGTTTACGATATTTAGAACCAAGTTGAGAGGATACTATAATTTAAAATTTACTTTACATTTCATTGTTTTCTTAATGAAAGGAGGCTTATTTGCTCTTTATTGTACTTGCAGTTACTAATAATAGTATCCCAATGGAAGGAAATCTTATTAGTTATTATTTTTGTGTAAATATACCCCCTCATTATTTAAAAGATGCAACAAACGTGGAACAACGCACTTTATTAACGTAATTATGAAAAGTACAAAAAGAAATTCAATGTTCTACAAAGAACGCTATTGTATGTAGAGTTTCATTCGAGTCCAATTCTTCAAATTTTGCAAAATACCAAATCATAGAAATGCAGCTTATACTGATTCACGGTGAATGTCCCATGGATATAAAATAAATTCAATTTTAACGTAATATTCTTGAAAATGTAAGTAAACCGCAAATATCTGAGCAAATTGAAACTGTAACCCCTTCAGTGTCTATATCGGTGAAAAGATGATTTGATTTTCTATAATATGATACAGAAAAATACAGGGAGTTCCATTTGAATTTAAAATGTTTTGTCGGTTTTAAGTTTTCAAAATGTAACGTGAAAAATGAGACACTTAGTATAATTTTCTTCAGGCAATTTTGATAGAGGAAGGTAGTGCCTCTTATGTTCTTTGTGTATTCCGAAAAGCAAGTGCTGCATTGCATTATCTTATCGATAATGCAATAATATATATGGTGTCCCATTTAAAATACCGAAGTTGACAGCTATTTCCGGTATAACCGGAAGTGTTACGTTGATGGCATTATTTTCATTGAAGAGAGCATATCTGATAATCTCCGTAAACAAAATTTCATATTATCTTTGGTTCCTCTGAAACGTTTAAGAGACCACTTACCGTGAAGAACCCTGTATAATAATTGCAATTGTTATAGTTTATTTTTTTGTAGAAAATTGGTCATAATAATTTAGTAATTCCATTGTTCCATTAAAAAAAACAGATGTTTGGTTTAGTCCAAACCGCAACTATTTTTCTATGCACACTTCTTTGAGAACACAAAAGACGTTCCTAAAATAAAGTAGATAGAACCCGATGCATTTTTACATACTTTACAGTTATATTACCTTATCACGAAGTTAATATTGGTTAGAAGTATTGTTCATTGAGAAGGAAAACATTTTTCAACGATAATCGCCGCAACAGAATCTAAATCAGATACGGCCGCTATGTCAGTGACTACAAATGGGAATGTTATTACTTATAAAACAATTTGCCTCATTTATCAAGCCAGCGTATAATTATATTTGTACGAGAATTTACACCTAGCGTATAATAAATTACGTCCACCATATACATACCTACCTACGTCCAACGTATCGCGGGAAGTTTTGGTCAAAGCCTTCGGTGGAAAATATTTTATTACGTCTATACTGGTGGTTGGTAATAAATATGCGACAAGGACGGAGAGTGGACTTGTGGAGTCCATTTCTCGAAAAAAGCAATAAGGATAACTTGATACAACACTACATCATGTGTGATGTGTTAAGTACGGGTTTCTGACGATGTGCCGGCCAATGATTTATAGTGATATGGAAGGTGTACCCGATTGTAATGGTATGAGTCCACACAAGTCCACCGGTCGCACTTGAGCGGGGATTTATGCACAAAATGAAAACGAAAGGGAGAAATCCCCTAAAAATCATGTTTTTTTATCCTAAAGGCACCGTTTCAATAAAATGGTGTAGCCATTAAACAATATAAGGCAGAGGCAGGGGAGGATCTGGCAAAGTACATATTTGGTGCTGTGAGTAAGAGAGTCCTCTAAAAATGTTGACATTTCTTACAAAATTCCTTGTAAAAATTGACATTATCTCAATATAGAGACATATAGATACACAGAAAAAAAAACTTTTATCCTTGCAATAAGAGTACTTTATTGGTTTATTAGTTGCGTGAATAATTCTATAAACTAAACTGCAATAAATGAATATCGGAGAAATAATATAATGACTTATTTGTGGATACTTGTTAGCATAAAAATGTTACTGGTGCGGGCTATGTAAAAACTTGTAACATTGAATAGGGTTTATATTTTATTTCAAGATACTATTTTCTTCCAATATGTGTGTTGCTTTAATTATATATAATAATTCCTGGTACATATTTTTTTTCGGAACCCCGAGACAATTTCAAAAAAAAAAAAATTGTAAACATTTAAGTATTGTGGTAACAAAAGCCACAATATTAGAAAATTTTCTGAGATATTGTGATTTTGTTAATAATTATTAAACACGGGTATGTATTCTATGCAAAATAGGAAGGGAATATACAGGCTGTTACAAATTCGCTTCTAAAAAATCAAGCCTAACATGATTATTTTTCGAAATATTTGAAAAAACCGAAATATTAGAAATCCGTTTTTGTTTCATTTCAGCCTTGTTTGAGGTGATATTGAAAAAAGAAGAACACTTTCTAATATCCACTTTTGCCCTTTATCGAATGGCATAATCAATTTTTATATGTACCGTTTCGTCTCTCCAGGACCATCATCAACTTTATTTTTTAAATACGATCCTAGAAATTTTATTAAATTTTTTCCAAGCCTTCATGATCCCCAATACTGTACTGCCTCAGCCCAAACAAGATTCAGACGTTTTGTCTCGAAAAATTCATCTTCAGTGTATTCGTTCCAAATTTATCTAAATTTTTTATTTAGATTTCTTTATTTATTGAATTATCGTTCACTGTAAGTGTCGTTAGATCCTGTGAAATCCATCAAATTGTTGTACAGTGAAAACAAATATTTTAAATACAATTTGTTGATAACTATAATTTTTTTATGCAAAATTGTGTATATTTTTATTATACCTTTTGCGTGTGAGATTTTTTTGTTACTAGCGACGTATTAAAGTGTAAATTGCATTTTATTGCATTAAATAAAAATAATTAAATAAATAACATAAAAAAGTAATGATATAGTAAATGAAAATATGTTCTTAAATTTACATCTGAAATTTAAAAATGAATAATAAATCTTTGTAGAGACTATAATAAAGGGTCATTTTAACTTATTTTCATTAGGTTTTACATAGAAAAAATTATTATAGGATTTTTCAAAAGTTAGCATATTATAGGAAACTCTGATTTGCAATTTTGCTATATTTTCCAGATGTATGTTCTTATAAATTTTATCATAATCACAGCGAATTATTTGAACTTCATTTGTTTTTTCTACTTAAAAAAATGCAAATATTTAGATAAATTATTCCTCACTTTTCATAATAAATTTTCTGTAATTTATTTGTGCGTTTTGATTATGTATTTTAAAATTATTTTAATATTTAAAGCGTATGTAAATATCTACAAAAATTAATCATAGGTTAGTTAGGATACTCAAATTTGCTTATTTCTGTGGTCCCGGCGCATTCGCCATTTTTTAAACAACACCAAATTTTCACTTCTGCTTTTTCAAGTAATTTCAGTAGCATTTTGGATATGTTTTTGCTATAATGATCTAATATTAATTCTATGTATCTATCTGTATTTATATTTCTTACATACTTATGTTTAAAAAAAATAATACCTCTTGACCCATTGTATTTTGAAAAAGGGGCCTCGAAAAGCGGCATAAGAAAAGTCCCATTAATTTAACCCAAAGAATATGTAGTTAACGGCTTGACTTGACTAATTTGTAACACCCTGTATATGGAATGGTATTACGGGATGCTATAGTGTTTTCTGGGATTCAACCTTTGAGAACGCCGTACGTTAATGTAAAATATTAAAGAATACAATAGAAACAAAAATTCCAATAACTTTCCTTGCATAAAGAATCAACACAGTTGATCAGCAGACGGCAGCAGCATTGTTTAATATAGCTTTCTTAGCTGGTACTCTCCAGAAAATTTGATTTTTAACTGATTTTTATTCGCACATTAATTATTATCTAGCGTTGCTATCTAGATGCTGAATCTATAGTATGTTTCTAATTTCTCTTATTTGTACCAATATTTTGCAATGGTCTCCTTTTCGCCAAATAATAACTAATTGTTTTAAGATTGAGAATAAGCTGGATTAATTCAACTCTTCTTTGGCGACTATTAAAAGACTGTTCTTCTCCCTTAGCTGAGATTTTCTGTTTGTTTTTCTGTAATTTTTTTTGGGTTGTTAAAATTTTTATTCGTGTACTATATATTTTATTAATTGAAAATTGTTGGTACGTATTTTTTAACATAATTAATCGTTTGTGTTTTATTATTTTTTATTTAGGTACTTACCTATATTATTTTGTTTTGTCTTTTATTCATTGATAACTGTATTTTTAAAATTAACATAATTTATAGTTTTGTTTGTATTTTTGTTTTTTGTTTTTTATTTTATTAAAATGAATAAGTTTTTGTATTTCTGGATATTCAACCTACTATTGGGTTTCTTCATCATACTAGCTGTCAACCTGACATTTACAAAAAGTCGACATAGCTCTACAAATATTCATGAAAAATTTACTACTCCTTACAAGAATTCGCGCCAACGATAAAACGTGATTAACACGCAACTGTATAAAACTTTGTTGTATCCACGAAATAAAGAACGTATACACATGCAGCTTAAATTACTATAGCCATTTTATAACCATAAAAAATATTTAGCATTCCATCCAATGCCTTCAAAAGCGAAGCATCAAACTTGGCGTTTCCTCGCCCCAAACGTTTGATGGTTCGCCTCGACCAGTCGAACATTTTTTCATGCAAATGCAAAGCGCCGCATTCCGAGCATGATCTTATGTAAATGTTTAGTCAGACTTTATTGGATGCTTCGGGCACGGTCTAGCCCGTCCAATGGATATGACCCAGCCCAACCTAAAACATTTATAGATCCACCCATGCACGAACCCAAATGTTCATTATATATACATCAACAGCGTTAATTATAATTTCGAATAGCTACGCGCTCATCCCTTCCATTACGGTTATTAAACTGTACGAATATCGTAGCTAGCTGGGACTTTGACTAATTTTTAGAATTTTCACAAAATCTTGTCAATATCTTCAGTAGATACTTAATTTATAATCTGTAATTTTTTCGAGATCAAGAATATTTTGAAAATTATCCAGAGTCGAACACGAGATATAATTATCTAAAAATATTTATGACCAAGAAAAATTTTCCGGGATAATTTAAGCACTTTGGTATTCGATAAGATTTCACACCAAAATAGTGAAATCAAACCCGATATTTTCAGGCCAACAATACAGCAAAGTCTAAAATAGGTGTGTGGAAACAATTTATCGAGTTCTGCAGTGAAGAGACATAGTTAATTAGTGAATATTTTGGAAGAATATGCTTTTAATATGAAGAGAAGAAATTGTAAAAATTATAAAGAAAGTGTAAGTAAAACAACGTGGAATTTCTCAACAAAACGCATAAGTACAGAAAATGTTTTACGAAAAATTTTACACCTGTCATTTTAAGCCAATACATACTGTAATTTCGACAGTTGCCCATGGCAACCTTCAAATTTTTCTGAAATGTTTTTCCTCCTGCCAAGCTAGGCAAACAAAATTAATAAGTGGAATTTTTTTTGACAGCTATCATATGGTTCAAAAATCAGTACCTATCCAGAATTTTGCTTTGTAATGTTTCTATTTATTTTAAAATAATAAATAGATACAAATAATTATTTAGCAAATATTTGTTCTGAGATTTCTTCTATTAACGCTAAATGTTTTTGAAATTCTGACTGGAACTCTTCTCTTCGCAACGGAGAGTAACGAGGAGCATAATTATTATCTTTATTTTTCATTTCCATCAGATGTCTGTGTTTCATAAAATATATGTAATAATTTGATGAATTTTGTTCTGCTGAGCCTTGGTTTTACGTAAAAAAGATGGGATATCTTCCTTCAAAATCTTTTGAATAGCTGCGAAAAGGTTTTCTTGATGCGGACTGATTCCAGTTTTTTTCAGTAAATATGGCAAATACTTTTTAAGTAAATTTTTATGAGACATAAGAATGTCCCCTATTTTGGTGCAAGAATTACATATACTATAAGGTTTTAAATTAGTTTTTTGGTTGTTCACTGCCATGATTTAATTATTATAAACAATTAAAAGCTAGAGAAAATTACTGTCAACGTGACGTATTATAGCGAAGACGATTTTGACATCACAAGCCTAATATATTGCCATAGACATCGGTTTTTCACAAAAACTTACTTTCCTTCTGTTTTAGTAATACTAAGTGAATTATGCTGCAAACATAAATATCTGAATTCAAAAATTAAATGCCTTTTTTATTACTAAAGTGATTGTAATGTGCTGTTTTTTATGTTTAATAAGGATCTTTAATAAACTGTCATAGACATCGCATTTCTACAAAAACTTACTTTCCTTCTATTTTAGTAATACTAAGTGAATTGTACTGCAAAAATAAATATTTGAATTTAAAAATTAAATGCCTTTTTTATTACTAAAGTGCAAGGAATGTGTTTTTTTGTTTTATTAAGAAACATTTTTTTTTTCAAAGTTTACTTGTATACTTTTCTTTCTTTCTTTTCTTGCATACTTTATACTTTTAAAAAAAAAGTTGTTTTGCGGTAGAGTTCCACATAACCTAAAACAAAACAAGAAAATAATTTTAGCGGTTCAATAGAAAATTTTCAAAAAATGCGTTCCTTCGGAAACATTTCCGGAAATAATTCAAGCACTAGGGAGATTATACGTGAAAATATAAAATTAAGTCGAGATGATTTGCGAAGAAAATTATAAAGCGACAGCTAAAAAAAACAGCACCTCTTTACTTTACCGGTGATGAGTACCTACATTATAAAAAAAATGGTGTGAGTGAAAGCAATAAAGGTCAATATTGAGTATTTTGATTATTTTACTCGTTTGTGATAATATTTGAACTAAAACACTATTTTCATTCAAATAAATAAAATTCTCCAGATAAACTCGTATTTGGTGCACTTGTAGCTAAATCGGAGTAAATGTCCTCATTATGGACCCCACTTCATTCTATTCGATTTTCTCTACTAATATTTTTTTATCTACACTCACTGTGTATTTTAATAACGAACATTGAAGTCGCAAAAACTATACCAGAGTGGTAGTTGATGTTTCTTAAGCGGCGTGAAAACAACTCTGCGTTACTTAAATAAATTTTATATCATGCTGGTTTTGCTTTTTATGTGCAAGAAAATTTCTTCTATTTAAAATTTTTGACATTGTGGTTCATAGTAATATTTATTCGCAGAAATACTGTCAAAGTTGTATCCATTCTTTCCAATTATTAGACTAGGCGGTATCTATCTGTTTTAGGTTGGGTGAAACGTATATCCACGAAGATTTTTGTACAGTGTAAAGAGAAGAAATTGTAAATTATAAAGAAAGTGTAATAAAACAACGTGGAACTTCACAGCAAAACACTTACAGAAGATGTTTTACGGAAAATATAAAATTAAGTCCAATACTTTTTCTGATGTAGAATTTCTGGTCGCCAGATCTGCTTGAGATATAATAATATAAAAAAAAGCGACAGCTAATTGACCAATCGATCTGTTTTTTTTAAGAATCTGCTTTAAAAAATTCGATTTGATTGAATATTCGCAAAGTTATTCTAATTGTTTATAAGTACAAAAATTCGACCAATGTTTAAACAAGCGCCAGATCTCTCCTAATTGACGGATTCGAATTTTTCAAAAAACGTGTGAAAGCTCAAGAACCCTTCTATATTTGATTAAATTTGCAAGTATCTAAGGGCATTGGTTTTTGCTGTGCAAAATTTTGAAAAGTTGCAATTTTTTTTTCAAAATCTGGATTGCAAAATTATTATGCAAAATCTATCGAACCGATTTTGATGAATTTTGGTGTGATGATTCTACATAACATGAAGTTTTCTTGAGCCAAGTATGAAGGTCCTATACCCAATTTAAATACCCTTAAAAAATTCCCTAAAAAGTATTGTTTTTTAACCCCATTTTTGGCGATTTTTACAATAATAATCATGATTCATTCGATTTGTAACTAGTCATATTTTCTAAAATTTAATTACAAACATTTTTTCCTCTTCAATTTTTACCTAAAATCAACTCTTGAAAAGATACATAATTAGAAGAAAAATATGACATTTTTCGAATTTTTTTAACATATTGTGCCGCCAAAAGTTAAGCCCACGTTTTTTTATGCGCATAGAAAGATTTTCATTTCTAGTGATATTTGAAAGCCAAAAAGTCAAAAAGCCAAAAATCTCCGTGGATATACTTTTCACCCAAATATGGACTCTTTGAAACAGATACCGTCTGGACTATACAGTGTAGGAAAGTACCGATGGTCTATCAGAAGTTACGTGAGAGCGATAAAGTAAGCCATAGAAATCCATGTGATAGACAAGGATGGCTATAATGAAGGCGTCTAATAGTCAACGCCCATTTCGCCCTTCCACAAATAAGAAGTGGATCTTATTTCTCCTTCTCTATCGCATGGATTTCTAAGGCTTACTTTATCGCTCTCACGTAACTTCAGATAGACCATCGGTACTTTCCTACCCTGTATATATTATTGGCCACCACAAGATATCAAAACTTTAACAACGCTTTAAAAATTAATCATGTATTCATTAAAATTATAAATTTTATATAATGATTTTAGAAGACGATAAAATAAAATGATTGATGTAGTTTTAAAATGTTATATTGGTTTTAAAATTTCCAATTTTTGAAATAGCTTCGCGATGTAAAACTTTGTAATGTAAAATACTACTTACATAAATACATTTTCAATGAAGATTCATTATTTAGATAAGCAGACATTGAATTATTGTAGTTTAATTACTGCTGTGCACGCTATTAAACAATTAAGTACTTAATGGAATTAGTCGATCTAACACCTCGGTAATATGTAGAGAAAAATCCTACATTAATTCTATTCTAAGTAATGAGACTAAAATGCTATTACACCTACAATTTTTGTTATGTAAAAAGCTATCTTAAATGAGAACGGATTTTATAGCGGATATTAATGTTGTCTTCAGACACATGGTAAATATCGCATTTCGTTTTGATAAAACAAAAAAAAATAGTAAAAAGTAGATTGGGTACGCTGTTAGAATGTACCTGTCTTATATTATAGAACGTGTTTCTTAAAAATTGCGGGAAAAAGGGGGAATATTAAGATAAACTTATTTTCAAATGTTGAGACTTTATCTTATGAATAGCTTTCATACACCATTATTTAATTATCTGCGGTACTCGAAAGGGGTTGAAAACTGCAACTTTGTTCACTTTGAAACTTTTCTTTTGTGTCCTGCATTATTTCATTTTAATACTCCATTTTTTAACAAAAAAAAAAAATTAAATAAGTTCTACAGTTTATTTAAAAAATTCCAAATATTTACATAAACTGTTGGAAATGGCGACATTCAATATAGTACATTTCGTTTAAATTTTCACTACATTTATGTAGTTTAAATCAATAATGAGTCAATAATAACTGAAATTAAAAAAATTCTATAAATTTTGTGCTATTTTAGTGTTATAACAAACTCAAAATAGACAATATATTTTATTGTTTTTTTACACCAATTTTATGATATATAGAATGGAAGGTTAAACTGGAATAAATTCTGTAACAAAGGTTTGTCGTGAAATTCATGAAACACGTTCAATTTTAATTGTCAAGAGGTTTGTTTATTTTTTTAATTATGTGGGAGATTGCATTTTTTTTTAATGGAAGGGTGGGTTGATTAATTTTTTATTTTAAAGCTTTTTCAATTGTAAATTCAATTATGTAGCATAAACCTTACTTTTTAGATATCCCCATAAAAAAATCGAATGGAGTAAGATCGGGTGACCTTGCTGGCCACTCAATTGGGCCCCTTCTTCCAATCCACCTATTCGGAAACACTTCGTTGAGAGAGGTCCGTACATTTTGAGCAAAATGTGGTGGCGCCTCGTCTTGTTGAAACCATATCCGTTCAATAAATACAATAAACAATAAAATACAGGGTGGTCCATTTGAAAAATTTTAGAAAATGAGGTTTGAACTTTCTTAAAATCATCGTATTATAAAAAATGCCCTGTATAAAATATCGATATTAGCTAATATAGGAGTATTTGCCTAACATTTGCCTATAACTCTGTCAAATACTTTTGCTCCAAGTGTTAGTAGTTGAAAGTTAATACAACTTCTTCGCCGTCATGTTTTTTCCAAAATTCGAAGAATTTTCTACATAACTTGGCAACCCCGCACTAAAATGTTAGACTGTTTATATTGCCATATATAGAATTTTCTCAGAAATCCATATGTATAAAAATATACAGGGTGTTCCATTTAAGACATGTAATATTTGGCGTGTCTCCTTTTTACTCATCGCCCTGTGTTTCAAATTAATTTTGTCCTTTAGGTTTTTTGATTTTGTACAACTTTTATATAAATTTTTTTCTGTATTATGAATAACAAGGGAGTTATTTTACTTTCTCACACTAATGGCCCACCCTGTATTTAATAAATATATTTAATAATATTTAGTAAATACTGTATTTATTCCGCAGTTTCACTATTTCTATGTTTAGTCTATGTTTTTTTTATTTTTATTAGTATCACTTGATAATGTTTTTAGATAAGATGCAATTACATATAAGTCACCTATATTATAATTACAATTTCTTAATTGTCTTGTTAAATATTAAAGTAATCATCATTTTACACTTCATTATATGTACAATTATATTTTTACCCTACGTCAAGACAATAAATAATAATAAACCTTCGAAGACATATTTAAAGATTTTATTTAAATATTTATATTTTTTTATTTAAATTCTTGTTAAAATCTTAAGGTCACTCAAAATTCAAGCTAAAATAATTTCACTTTAAACAACTTTGAATTTACAATGTTACTCTTTACTGTGTACTTCCAAATAAGAGATTTTATTAGAACAAATTGAAACATATCTGACAAAGCCCTTTTTGTATTACTGATATTGCCAGATTTGCATTTGATATGTTTTGTTATAAGAAAACGGAATCTGTTTAGAGCAAGAAACATTTTTTTACTGGAATATAACGAAATGAAATCATAATTACCCAAGGCTTACTCAAGGCAACAGCTTACACGCGTATATTATTATGCAAACCAATATCCGTAAACATATTTTCTATATTATAAAATTTCTTATTTGAATATGAAACAAAAGTGCGAACTTCCAATAAATTATATAGTGACAAATTTACCGCAAGGTTTTCCGAAAGCCGTTACATCCGCATCGCTAACCTTATAACTTCTATTACTATCGATTTATAGCGAGTGAAAATCCTGTTTAACAATTTGTCTGCATCATTAAATTATTTCGAGACAATACTCGTATTTTAAGCTTTGGCTAAAACACATTTACAGTTCGGAATATCATTCCACGTTAAATCAAGAGCAGGGAAGGAAAGTATGGCCATTATGATGGGAGAATTCCGTGCTTTGCCTTACTTAACTTTCAGGGTTTCGCAAAACCGGAAACCCAAACTTCCATCCTTCGTTTTCCTACCGCAAATGCGTCTAGGCTAAAGTAAGCACATTTGTGTTTCGCTCTAGATTGAAATTTCTCGTAAATACGTTGTTCTGCACAGCAATTAGACGTTCGACGATTGTATTAACTGACTCACCGAACAAATTGTCCACTCTACCACTAATTGTAAGTACAGATGTTAAATATAAACAATAAAGTATGTCTTCCTGAATATTTTTTGTAAAACCTTCAGTTGAAGACATCAGGGAACTAAATGTGAAGAACTGAGTTGAATTTTCCTTCAGGAGCACGTTAAAAATATAACTACGCCGTAAAAAAATCGGTGTGATTTGATAATTTTACAGATTTGTGATAATATTTTTAAAACCTGGGTATTTTACTCAAATAAATTCTCCAGATAATATCGTATTTAGTACACTTGTACCTAAATCGAAGTAAATGTGCTCATTATTAAGTGACCCCACCCCATTTTATGGTTGTCGTGCGTTGTCTTTGTCTATTCCCATCTTTCCCATTAAGTCATCTCGTGGTGTGATGTATGACGTTTAGGTCTGGATAAGTAAGTATCCGTATAACCGGTTATTTTGGTAGCAAATGTGTAAATGCAGTGGTTTGATTACAATAATATATTGAGTCCGATTAATATTAGGCTAAATAAACGGATAGTTAGTTTGTTATTTATACTTACTTACGTATCTGTAACGTGCATTATAGGTTATGGCAATTTATTCGTTTGCACAGTTAACCAATTATTTTAATTGAGACCTAAAATATTGTATCCAAAACAGATCTCTGTAGAAACCATTGTCGCAGCTTAGTAGTTTGACTTTAATACAATGATATTTAAATTAAAATTTAAAGAGAATATGAACCAAGTCTGAGTAAAAATTTCTCAATAATAATTAAATTTAGAGAAAAAGTCAACATTGGTTTTATATATTCAGTTATCTCAAAGTATCCCAAAGAAACCCTCAAGAGTTCAAACGGCTGAGATTTTTCATTCATTGTAGTCCGAATGCATGGGCGTAGCTAGGTGGGAGCAGGGATGTGCACGGCCCACCCTAGAAAAAAGATTTAATATTATCGTCTATCATATCGGCATATCGGTAAGTCGCTGACTGCGTTATCTTTTTTATGGAACATTCATAATATGAATTAGATTTTGGGGAATTAATACTTTTTACATACACATATTTTCTCGTGGAAATGAACGGAAAAGTTATAAGCGAAAAACGTGAATTCACGTAAAAATGATACAATTAACCACCCTGTGAACAATCTTCCCCTCATTTTTATGACTTTGGAAGCTAATATGTTATGGTACATAATATTTAGCATCTATAGTTATAAATTCAGCTTGCCGAAACAAAAAGTCGCGAAATGGTCATTTCGCAGCCTATTTTCCTGGCCTATTAAAAATGTGCTTAGGTACAAATGATAACTGGCCAAAAACTATTTCGTATTTCCTGTTTCTGATTTTTTCCAATATATATAAAGTACGAAGTGCATAGAAAGAACCAGGATATCAGGATGTGTCATGAAAATAACCCCGATGCACATATTCTTATAAAAATGTAGAATTCCACAAAAACAAAACAAATTAATTACGTATATTTATCGCCATTTCCTTTAACATGCCAATGCAATAACACACAATTATATCTATTAAATATATTACATATACCTAACTTGTGGAAATAATTAATTATATCTTATGCACTTTACTCTCTACTACGTTCAGAAATTGTTCTACAACAATCAAAAATCATTCCTTCATTTCACAAAATAAAAAAGTGGTATGTACCTTTGATTGTCAAAATACACAAAGCTTATTGGGTTAAATCACCACTTTTTTTATTTTGTGTGCTGGTGTTATTTTCGCATTATTTACATTCGTATTTTTGCTACTGTTTTATCATTAGTATCAATGCAATTTTTGTTATAAACGCTAATTCTTACAAGAACGCATTTTGGATATAGTGAGAATATCTTTTAAATTAATTTTTGCTATAATTTTTATACACTGAAAGAAATGCGTTTCATTCTTTATTAGAATTCTATATAAGACCATTGTATACTATATGTGACAGTTAAACAGGTGAATATTGGATATAAAACGCGTATTGCTAGCACAGTTGTATAGTGACTATAAACCTTATTCTTTATTAAATTATTGTATAACTAGTATACAACGTTTTTTATACCCTTTACGAAATAATAGCAATAACTGTTATTAAAGTGTTCCATATCGTTATTAGAACATCTAGTACTGGTTATAAGTTTTATAATAATAAATGTATTAAACTGTTGTATACTCTGTATGAGTTAAAAACATATGTCATTAAGTTTTCAGAAATTTTATTGGATAACTGTAATTACAAGCTAAGGTTCTAATGTAAACATACATAAAACATACTTTTAAGCATTAAAAATGATGACAAATCGCTCCCAAAACTGTCCAGTTTATTTTCTTAGCAACGATGCACCCGTATTTTCTTGTATTACATGAGAATTTGCACTATAACTCTTCCACCTTAAGAATGAAGCATCCCCAGAAAGGTTGAGCTTCTTTCCATATAATTTTATTTCCTCTGGTTGATTGACTTTATACCCATGCTCTTCTTTGTCACCGTTAACCTTCTGTTCCTCCATCTTATGTAAAACTTAACATCAGCGATTTCTAATAGGACCTACAAAATAATAATTTTTAAGATTTAGACAAGATTTACATTTGAAAAAACAAAACAATTACAAGCCATAAAACAGTTAGATACTTACATAATAATTTTCCATTTCACACAACGCGATATGATCATGTATCCCACAAAACATGTGCATATACTGTCCATTTTCATCAAACTAGACGTGTGTAAGTCGATGCACAGCGGACTGTCGGAAATTTTACGATTGTTGTATTTTCTCTTCTTGAGTAAAGATAATAAAGACGTTGTGGTTTTGTGTGTTTATTTTGACAATGATTGAACATGTATGGACAATAAAAGTGGACTGTATAAGATAGTTGAGTACCGTTCTGCTTCATGCATAGCATGCTACTGAAATCTTAGAAGGGATGAGCTCGTGCGGCGAACCCTAAATCAGCGGCTGGAATAGCCAGGTTTCTTATTGAGTCGGCGCACTTCGCTCTCGGGTCTGACATATGATTATTATTACAAGACTATGAATATAACTTAACAACGATCATAACCGATTATGCACCGAGAGGTGACGATCACTTAACCATTATAAGATGCGTTTTACACGTTAAAAACGGAAACATATTCAGTATAAGAACGAATAATTCTGTTAATACAATTGTTATATACAAATTCGGATACTGGTCTTTATACAACAAATCTTCCCTACTATACAACTGGAATATAAAGTCTATAACACCTAATAATGTATAAGTAATTCATTATAACCTTTATTTCATAGATGCATAAGGTGTATTAAGCACCTTCCAGTTAAACTGATTGAATAATGAGTATGGAGATGATTGTTTTTTTTTTAATAAAAGTTTTAATATGCGCTATACACATTATTCTAGATAAACAGTTTAATAAGCCCATTTCTTTCAGTGTAGGATTTGGATAATTTTGTCAAATTAAATAACAGAATTACACCAATTTTTAACTGAAAAATTACCAATTCTTTTTTTTTCTGTGTATATTAAATGTTAAATGTGTGAGAAACAAACTATATTAGTAGTCCATAATTTCAGCAGAAATTAAAATTCACGGCAGGATTTGCGGGATAGAAACGTAAGTTCAAGCCGCAGTGTCAAGACTGCCAAGTCTTTATATACACATAATGCTGTGTAAACGCAGACATTTTTCAGTGGCACTATTATTTTATAAACTAAGTACAAATTGCTATACTTATACAGTTGATAACAGGATAAACCATGTTATTTTCCACATATTTGCAACCTTTTTATTATACGGGGGCTCTTTTATTTTTTACGTTTAAGTATTCAGTAAGTTTGGACAGATAATAAATTTTCTTAATATATCCCCGCCACACCCACATTTTATTACGGACGCCCAAATTTACCGTGGACGGGACGGGGTGGTCAGCCGGGCGATCGATGAAGTGGGCGACTCTATAGATTTCGTATCAAATTTATGAATAAGGTATGAGAAGTCCCCGGATAAGATTTATTAGATATGTGTCAAGCTGTATCTAATTTATTCGAAAAAATGAATAATTTTCTGGCTAAATACATTTTTATGATTATAATTATATGTAATTTTAATTTTTATAAATACGCTTTATGGTGTTTTTTAAGGAATCTCATTAAAATTTTTGACGGAGTGTATTAATTATAGAGCCAACGATCACGGATTGAGATAAAGCAACGTTCTGTGCTTGCCTAGCCGTAAAACTATCCTCTTGATGATTATGCCCAGTTTTTTTTTTAATTTATACGGTTCCCCTAAGTATGAAAAACTTCTTTCAAATATGTACAATTATAAGGAGAAATTCCAGTAAATCACCGCATTCTTAATTTTAACAAATCCATAAAAACAGAATATAACATAGGCGCCCGCCGTTTCGGTGGGGCAAGAGGGGCAATTCATTATTTTCATGAGTAAATTCCGAGTCATTGAGTCATACTTCTTATTAATCTTTTTCTAAGTATATCAAAGAAAAATGGAAGTTACTTAAAAAATATCTATTTTTTTAATAGAACACTTAACACATTACATTTTCTCACTAACACATTGATGGACTGCTTAAAGGGCATGTTTTTAAAGCATATACTTGATAAAAAAATACAGCAGGACACTATTACGTCAGGCAAAGATATACCCGACTGCATTTTTTATTGGCTTTGCCAGCCAGGAAAACAGCATTTTCCATCGTTTTGTTCAAACAAAAAATATGTTTAAAATTGAAATAAAATGTTATAATTATATATATTACGTTTTGTTATAAGGTCCGTCAGTAAATCGTACATTCCAGGCCCGTACTTGTTTTCCCATGACATGATGAGAAATACATATTTTTGTAGAAAGTTATTTTTGTACACATCAACGACAAATAAGTACAAAAACCTAGTATTTTTTTATCAATAATTAAAAATCAAGAATAAAAAGCAACAGTTAGAATCTACGACTGGTAACAAAACAACAGATATTTCCCGTTAATGGATGTATGTATAAGACTTTACTGTGCATATTAATTAATAAAATCCTTCCGAGTCTGTGGATTTTGTATTATATTGCGAAGTCTAATAGTCGTATCTAATAACAGACAAACAAACTGTATATCCTAGCAATTACAACTTTTAAATGTAGTTTTTAAACTAACTTTCAGTAAGGTAAAGTCGTATTTACATTCATCATCAAATGTTTAATAGGTTGGTCTGAAATAAAAAATATATATTATTTAACTTGGATACATTTTGATGAGCATATATCAAGAGGCCTTTTACTTGTTAAACAGAAGAAATTATTCAAGAAAAGAGGCGTATCTGTCACAATTGAACAACTACAATAGAATCGTGATTTTTTTACTGTTCTAAAGGACTATATTTTAATTATATATTATTGAAAACTCCTCGTATAAGACATATAAAGTTTAAATTCTACTCTAGCACATGTGTACCCTTGTTTGTTGAGGTCTATAGTGGTTATCAAATGCTCTTTAAAGCGTAGTTTAATTTAATTTAAAAAAAATTGCATACATATCTTTTACGTCCTACAGTGTAAAGATATATCAATGATTCCATTCCGTTATTCCATATTTCTGTAGGTTGTAGGCGTAAGATCATTTTGCTCATTCAAATTGAATTTTTGGCGGCGGCAATGAAAATTTACCTCCTTAAATCTTGGTAATTTTCTTTACTTTATAAAAATATCAAATGGCCTATTACATAAGCAGTACAGTTTTAACAGATGCACAAAAAATGGGGCCAACGTTTAGCCGACGGAAAACATAGCGCGTACAAAGGCAAATGAATTTATTTTCAGGATATTGAAAGAATAATATTTATCAATAGCCTTATTTTAAAATACAGACAATACATGAAAATTTAATCAAATTAAAATACTAAGGATTTGATTGGTTAATAACTAAAAATAATTTTAAAATGTACTAAATGATGTGAAAATAACAACGAGTTATATAAATATACGTATAAATACATACAGGGTGTTTGTAAATAAGTGCAAAATAATTTAGGGGATGGTTGCCGAAGTTCTTTTATGAAAAAAGTTCATATAAATGTAGGTCGAAGTAAGCTTCGTTTCGGCGATACAGTGTTTAAATTTATTTTTTTTTTATTTATTTTAATTAACTATTTCAAAGAGTATTAATGATATGGACTTGAAATTTGATGGTTGTATTTTATTCAGAAATATTGACAGCAACCTACTAGATAATGTTTCAATGAAAATTAAAAATATACAACTTGCAATAAAATATGTTTTTATTTTTTCCTCAAAAACGGTGCATCATACGAAAAAATATTGAAGAGACCAATTTCATTTTCATTTCAATTGATGGCAAATTTCTAAAAAAATATCAAAACGGGAAAAAGTAAGTGACGTGCCATTTTTTTATTAAAAAAGGTTGTGGCATTCTCGCACGAATGCCACTGGTGCAAGTAGAAATATTCGGACCACCCCAAAAAATTCACATTTATCCCGCCAAAGCGTTTTTCCACTTTCGAGTCAATATGTTTAAAACTGAAATAATTGATAAAAATAAATAAAAAATAAAATTTAAACACTCTGTATCTCGGAAACGAAGCATATTTCGACCTACATTTATATGAACTTTTTTTCACAAAATAACTACTAAATAAATAACTAAAATATTTCGCACTTATTTACACAGACCCTGCACAATTTGATTTTATGCATAAAAGGAAATTTACCTTTGTCAGAACAAGTTTCTTCACATGAAACAAAACAGTTTTATTTTTTCAATCCTCCCACTTTACCAATATCTACATGAGTAGTGATAGATAAAGAGATATAATTATATTGGAAAACAGTAAGAAATTTAAAGTTAGACAATCAATAGAAAGAAAAGTTAAAATTGAGCCAAGAAAAGGTCTCAAAAGTCCAGTTGCTTTAAGAGGACCTACCCCAAGAAGGTTCCAGCAATAACAAAAAGATGAGGATACCATCAGCAGGTTCCGGAAATCCAGTGAGAGCAGAAAGACGAGGATTCCAGAGCAATATCCAGGCCGAGTATACGCGGAATGCTAGTTAACCATTGATATATCAACAAGACATACAGAAAGGTACCTTCTTTGTGCACAAAGTAGTCCAAAATCGAATATGAAACCGCTAGCTAGCAAAAATAGATTGAAAAATACAATCAAAAAGGTCATAACACAAAATTTTCATATAATTAAATTGTCATAGATATTAATATTAGCAATAAGCTCAGTAACACATTGAATAAGAAATTATAAGATCAAAATTTAAATTGTACACTGTAGGCAACCAAAAATACATAAAATAAATCAAATTGAATACACCTAGATAAAATCTTTTTCAAAGTGTTACAAAAGTATGGCAGGAGAATTCTAAATATTCCTAATTGTATTTGACATTTCACAGTGGATATTTATTGATATACAGGGTGTCCGGTAAGTACCTCCTAATCTCTCGGGAGTGTATAGGGGAGGTCAAAATAAAACTAGTGCTTCCTATAATTTTTTTTCCTAATGTGCCCCCTAACGGAGTTATGGGGGGTCAATAGACAAAAAAGCAGCTTTGTAGATTGTAATTTAATCCCGGTATGAGTTATTATTCAGAGCGGCTTACAGTGAATCGGCGCAGCGACTGCGCTCGGGAGATCGTGCATTCCATTGCGTCTATCAAGGCTTTGCACCCTTAGATGATCGGTAGACTGTTTTTTTTTGGTTCTCTTATAAACTAAAGTATTTGAGAAAAAAA
>NW_019416469.1:107335-113448 GCF_000390285.2 Anoplophora glabripennis | reverse complement strand
ACTTTTTTCTGTGGGGTCATTTAAAAAATAACGTTTATTCAACACCCGTAAATAGTAGAGAGGAACTTCTGCTGAGGCTAACACAGAACTGTGACCATCTCCGCAATAATCACGGAATATTATTTCAAGTGCACCGGGAAAACATTCGTAGGATTAGAAAGTGCATTGAAGTACGGGGTGCTCATTTTGAACATCTACCGAAGTAACATTTAGGTACCTTTGTTCATTGTTGAATGTTCTTTGTTGCATGTCTTGTAAGTAAGTTATTTTTCAAATGTTATTTTTAATTGGTCACTACTTGCTCATAAAGTATAGCCAACCCGTTCAAAGATTTCTGGACTTGATAAAGTTAAAGAAATTAAATGCATGAAATAATATGTAAAAAAAATAAATTTTAATTGTTGTTGTATTTGTTACCAATTTTTTTCAAAACCGATTTATCTCGCAAACCGTTCATTTTTTCGAAATAAATAAAGAGTACCATTTTTAAAGAAAAACCTTCAGAGTATCTAATAATAATATTTTCAGTTTGATAAAATTACTTCTGTCAAAATTTTGAGAAAAATTGTGATAGGGCCAGTCCGTTTCTGGACACCTGATAATAGCAAAAAGTTGATTTTAGCATCAAATCGTAGAGCTCCATGTGTAATTCAACGTACGAAAATTTTATTAAAATATACAGGGTGGTTTCAAAGTGACCTCCCCTATACACTCCCGAGAGATTAGGAGGTACTTACCGGACACTCTGTATAAAAAAAATATAATGAATAAATTAATTTCTAAATAACATGTTTTGTTTAGTGTGGTATGTTGTGTGGTTTCCTGCTGAGTTTGTACCTTCATTTGAACTCACTACTGGGAAGGGTCGAAAGCTAGCCAGGGAAAAATAGACAACCAACGTTACAACATAAACATTTAAACAAACATATTACATACAAATTACACATCAATACACATACAAAATTTGGCGAATACAAAAAGCATATTCATACCCATAACAATATATGTAGTATGAAAGCGTTTGCCTCATTTTTTAAGTTTTGTTATTGTTATCATCACCTTTTATTTTAACTGTATTAAAGAATTATCGAGTTTATTGCTTTTATTTACTCTTAATGACATTTATGCACATTAAACAACGAACATTCAATTATTTTCCAACGACTACTTGATCCTTCCACCGCTAATGTGATTTTTAGGTGGCATTTCTTTTGTGACTATTTAGGACTTTATAACTTTTAAATGAGAAGTAATACAGAAAAATTTCTGTAATAAAAGTTTATTAGAAAAAAGAGAGCTTTTTAACAGGAAAAATATTTGGGTATGTTTCGGGAAAAAATATGATTGATGACGTCATTAGTCGTTTCTGTCAAAACCCGAAGATAATACTTTCGATTGAAAATGGAGCAAGCCTCATCCCTTTTAACACCACGCGTCCCAAATTTTATTTAATTTTTTTGTATCCTCACAATACTATCGAGTTTGAAACACCCTGTACAATCGAAGTGCGGGCCCTTCGCTTCCGGACGCCCTGTACAAAAAAAGTATGCTGCAACGGCATCCTCGGGTTTTGCGACCCAACCGAAGTAAGTACATAATTACGAGAAATGGTAATAAATAACGAATGCATTTCGCAGACACCGCTCGGTCCCCGCACAAAAAATCAAAGCGAGACGGCGGCGCCAAAGAAGATGGGTATACCAAAAAGCCTAACACAAATTTGGACACAAAATGATAGAGCGCAACTGAAATAGCTGGCCATAGCCAGCGGCCTGGAGGAGGCGAATCGACTCGACAGACAGATAATTATTACTTTCGTTACCGACGTCTACAGACGTACATATGTTATTATATATTTTTTTTCTGCCGGAAACGATGGGCATTCGGTTTTTCTAAATGTTGCCGGATTTCATTGTTTTTAGGTATTTTCGAGCGATGTCGTGAGGTCCTCCCTTGGCGGCCGATTATAATTTGACGGGCAGATGTTCGTCGTCGTGGTCCCTTTCTGATCCCAAAATGCAATTGGACGGTAAGTACACGCCATGTGCTCCTCACAGACCGAATGATATTCGTTTCATTAATTGATTATGAAAATGTAACTCATGGAGACTAGATAAGGAGCACGAACTCATACGGGAAAATTGACAAAATTTGTCCAAGAAATGGCAGAAGTTGGGGTGGCGCTAGTGTTCCATATGACCCAAATGAATGTAGCTTCATAAATACGAGTGAAGTAAGCAAATAACCAATTTTATTTTATTTATATTGAGTTTAATAGATATATTGGGGAGCGGGGAGGTATACTAACCTAAAAACTAGAAGTCAAGTCAATAATTATTACAATTTGTTTTTATAAATGGTAAATAAAAAGTTTCGAAAATAATTTAAATATGGTAATAGTATGTGAAGTGAATGACTGTCAACAGATTTAAAATAAAACAGTACGTTTGTGATCTGCATTTTCAATCTAATGATGTCCAGCAGTTCTATATTACAACTTGACCGAATAGTGGGTTAATATTATGGCAAAAGGTCGAATAATTCGGAAGTTGGAAGCAGCTTCTTTGATTCTTAATACGGTAGAGAAATTTTTAAATAGAAAGATTTCATAAGTGAAAATATTGTATAATTGAATGATGCATTGTTTCTTTATATATTTTGCAGCAGCATCAACAGCAAGAGCATCCGCTACACCAGCAACAACAGGTGCAGCAGCTACAACAAGAGCAACAGTTACAACAACAACAACAACAACAACAACAAGAACAGCAAGTAAATCAAGAGCAATTAAGTTACGATGAGATTATACTAGAAAGTGAGCATCCTGTCCTGTATAATCTAATAAAAGAAAAGTTCTGTTGACGTGTGATGAGGTCTCGACAAAGCAACTATGAATATGTTCACATAATATTGACAATAGCAACAAAGTATACTTTATTTATTTCTACATATTCTTGTAATTTATATTACGTGCATAAATAATTAAATTCGTATCTTTCATATAATTCTTGCTGGTGACATCGCTATTATCATTACTGAATTGAATAAATCATTTCCAATTAGTTGCTGTTTCTTTCCTGTTAGTAAAAAACTGATTGAAATTCAGATATCATATAAAATTTAAAGAGAGGATACGTGTAGTAATTGATGCTGATCGATCTGTATTGGTAATTGACTACTTTTACTAAATATTTAAACATGGAAATCAATTGCTTCATGAACAAAATGAAATTTTAAGAAGATAGACTGACACGTATTACTTATTTTTAAGTTGTTTTATTTGTAATATATATTTACTTTGTTACTTGTTTGTTATGAATAAATATTTATTTTATTTTAATTAGGCACAAATAATTTCGTTTTTTTTATTCAATTAATAAAACATTGAAATCTTTGGTAGATAAACATTTTATTTTTACAAAATATATAACAAAAATATAGAACATTGCTAAAATATTTCTTTATAATACCTTATTAATTTTGGTCTATACTCTACCTTGGAATAAGTCATGGAACCATGTTACGTTCGAATTAAATCAACAATTTTACGAAAGTAGAATTAAATTTTACAGCAATTTTAAAATATATACCCAGAAAACTAATCGATTTTAAACAGTTATAAAATATTTAGATTACCTATTTTTTGTGACCTTTATAATGGAGTACCTATATTTTGTTAAAATTTTGGTATCAATTGGTTGTTATGTTGTTTTAAGCTTCTTGACATTTTGAGAAGAGAGCGATATGACTCTCGAAGCATTGAGAAGTCTAAACCGACAACATGGCAATCAGCTTAGAAATTGTCCAACCATAATTTATCGACTTTCCATAGTCAGTTTTCAGTTACACTATAATATAGTATATTATTGGTTATTCAAAAAAAATATGGATTGTGATATACTCTATCTTATATGAATTCCTTTCCCATCAATTATTCCTATAACCTGCTCTGGAAATTCATATTGGGCAAAATATTGTTCGATTACAACTGCCTCATTATCTCGGCCATTCTATAATTTATGGAGACAAGTTACTTAGCAAGTATGTAACTTTTCTGGTTGTTGTAGAGCTTAAGGCAATGCAAAATTTACCAGAATCATGGGTGAAATAATTAGAAATGGCAAATTTTTCTTCAATTCTGTTAGCTACTTCCCATATGCTAACATGGACATGTTAAAAAAACTTGGCCACTATATTCAGGTACAATAATTTCAAAGTAGTTCTTATTTTTTACTCTATCTGTTTCTTAGAATAAATCTATTTCATCACCACTCTCAAGCTGGACAATGCGTCTAATAAGTCATCTGAATCACTGGACTCAAAATCGGACATCTGTAATATTTTAAAAAGTTTATTTAAAACACCGAGTTTTTTTATATTCTATTTTTTATTACCACAAGTAAAAATTCCATATTAATAATACAAGAATTACTATTTTTTTAAAGGCAACTTCCTGTATAAAATGTGACTATTTTTTACTAACATTAAACTAAAATCTTTAACAAAGTAATTATCAAAAACATAAACCTTACTTATAGGTTAATATTAACAAGATCACGTCATAAATTCCTTGAAAACTAGTTTCTTTCTACGAACACCAAATTCTTCTCATAAAGCTAATATTTTTTATTATCTATTTAGTTTAATTACAGTCCGGAATGACATATTTTCATGATTTATATAATTCAAAGTAGCTTACATTATTTATTTTAAAATTTTTAACACATTACAAAAATGACATGATTGATTTATAATTCAAACTGCCGCTTTTTATCTCCCCTCTCTACATATGGGACATATGGAACACTAGCGCCCTCTTATTTTTGTAAGATTTTTGTTTACATGGAGTTCGGGCTCCTTGTATAGTCTCCATGATGTAACTCTTAAACTGAATAATAATACAGTGTGTCTCCGGATGGGATACCGAACTCTTGTAAACTTTTTCGATTATAAGTGTTCTTGATAAATAGTACAGTCATTGAAGCTGAAAATCAGCTGTAACCTCCGAATTCTTTGAAACTGCATGGATTTGCATGAAAATTTAGAATAAGGCTCGTCTTAGGCTCAAGTCCAAAAGTGACATAAGCAGACGACACTAATTGTAACAAGATTTCGCAGCGTTGCCAACTTAACATATCTAGTTACTTACCAAAGTCAGTTTAATATGAAAGTGGTGTCGCGGGAAAATTTAAAATACTTTGTAGATAGTTCTCATTAAATAAAATAATATTAAAGTAATAAAATGAATGCATAATGACATCCAATAATAATAAATTAAGCGTAAATTTTGTGGTACTTTTTCTTGTTTTTTGTGTAAATGTAACGTAAAATTAATTGTATATCACGATCTTATATTTTCCACAAATACTAATTTTAAAATCACAAAAAGTCATCAGCTAAACTACTAACTTTTACCAAGTTATAATATATAATGTTTAGTTTATTTTGCTAAATAGGTTTATTAAAGGTAAGTGAATTGGTGCAATAAGTATTAAAGACTAAAAAACGTTGATTGAAATATTGAGAAAATATTTCAATCAACACCAAAATATTTTTTTTAGGTTACAAAGAATACACAAGGTATATTTTTTTTACCGTGGCAATATTCCTTAATGATTATCTTAATATATACCTAAAAATGTTAATGTACTTAGGTAAAACAACAATTGTTTGGTATCAGGAATTAAAAGGTCGATGAAGAAAAAAATGAGAGGGAAGTGCAGATGAATAGATCCGAAGGATCAGTAATTGCAGTTTGACAATGATTTCACAACAATCAATCCCTGGCTGATAACACCGCTCCATTTTTTTTAGAAAAAGTGTAATATTAATTGCAAATTAAAAGACTTATAATAGTTAGATTTTTATTTAGATTCATATACAGAAATTCTAGACTTACTGCTATACAAAATGTTTACTAATGAATTTTTCTGATGGTAACAGAAAACCAATGTATGTAAACAAAAGTAATAACATTTGGTAAAAATTATACAAAATATAAATCAATATACTCAAGACGTAGAGTGTAGATGCGGAAATTAAAAAAATATATAAACAATATTTATGTTTGTCTTACATTCAAAATACATAGTAAAATGTGGAAACAAAAAAAA
>NW_019416469.1:97241-106886 GCF_000390285.2 Anoplophora glabripennis | reverse complement strand
AAAAAATTACTTTTTAAAGATTTGGAATGATTAAATCGTGCAATTATTTAAAATAAAAGTTACCTTATAGCTAATAAAAGAATTTTTCCCTTTCAACCCCTAAAAACCACCCCTGTATTGACAAAAATGATAAAAAATTACTTTTTAAAAGCTTGGAATGCTTTAACGGTGCAATTATTTAAAATAAAAATTCCCTCATTGCTTATGAAAGAATTTGTATCTCATAACACTTCTCAACCCTTATAAATCACCCCTGTGCTAAAAAATGATAAAAAATTACGTTTTAAATCTTGAAATGCTACGGAATTGTGCCATAATTTAAAATAAAAATTCCCTTATATTGTTTATGATAGAATATTTTACTTTTGCCATTTTCAACTCTAATAAACTACCCTTTTACCAATATTAATGTAAAATATTTTTATTATAATCGATTTTTAAATATAATCAATCATAAAAAAGCCTATTTTGCTCCGAAAAAATGTCATTGTTTTTTTACCATAACTCGGTTAATTTTGAAGCTATAGTATCCTACAAAAAAGCATTTTAAAAGTAATTTCAGGAGCTGTAAGTTCGTTTGCATATAAAACCTTTGAGGCCCTTCGTTTTTTAAAGGGAAAGGATCGAAGGGCTCGAGACAGGTCATTTTTTCACTAAAATAGATACTTCCTTTATTTTTTATGCTATAAGAATAAAAAAAGGCAAAATATTTGTTGAAAAAAAAGCTACATTTTTGTTATCTATCATTTTTTACGTATCTTACGTAGTTTCAGAGTTATTATATAAATAAGTCAGTTTTTTTGAATAATGAAAAATACGTTTTCAACTTTTACCGTACATTATTAAAAAAATACGCATTCTAAACCGGTCTAACATCAGGATCGTATGAAAACCACTAAAACAAAACTAATTTTATTCTTCCCTAAAAAATATGAGCAACCCATCCAATTTTGCTCTAATTAACATTTATAAGTGCTAATTTTGAAGGTCTTTGTGAGTACTACAAAAAACTTCAGGAACGTTATACAAGTAAAATTAATCCTTTTTCCGTTATTTTTGACATTGAATACATCGATTCGAGTACAAAAACAAGTCCACTTCCACTAAACATATTTCGCTTTGTATAGGACGTAGGTACAACACTTTTTAAAAAACGATTTTCTTTATTTATAAGCTACATTTTTGTTCATTACACTTTTCATAAAATGCGTAGTTTTTGTTATTCACGAAAAATACTTTTTCAAACGTGTTTTTTTTCACTCAAAATTCCATGTTTTCAACCGTGAATAACTAAAAAACTATTGATATTTCGAAAAAATTCTTCGAATATTTTTTGCTCAAAATTTGATTCTCTATTGATTTCCAGCGTTATTTTTGAAAAAAAATCCACTCCCGAGAAGGGGTGTCAACCCCCAACAGGGTATGTCACTAATGTTCATTGACCTTTTCTCTAACTAACTGTTAAATTTCAAGTCGATCGGTTCAATTTCACAGAATTTGGTGGTGAAAAGCTTCAATGACTATACTAAACATGTTTTGCTTATCTTGGGAAGTCATGGGCAGCAATATGGAATAAAACATACAGGGCGTCCAAAAATATTCAAAATGTGCCTTTTATTTTTGTTTTCGTTAAAATCTGTATTTAACAAAGTTGTTCGAGCCTAAGTGGTTTTCAGAATAGAGTAGTAGCAACAAGATGAAGATTTTTTGGATTTAAAATTGGCAGCAAAATAAGCGATTATTATCATTAATGCTTAGTACCTTTTTTATCTCCCTTTCAGAATCGTTGGAATCGATTTTTTTTTAAACTAAGCACAAAACACTAAAAAATACAAACAGTATGGTGACTTTAAGTGACCAACACCCAAAGAGATGTTGTCATAAAATACAAAATTAAAGTCCAAATCAAAAGGCTACAGTAACGACTTTGCACAACAAAAAGAACTAAAATAAACATCAGGGCGTTCCTAGGCGTTCTGATCGCAGTTCCGCTTCCACAGAACCTAGCCCGAGAACAACAAGGACGTACGCTACAGCATAACAACCCGTAAAACCATCATGCTTTAAACCTCTGTGAGCAACCTTAAAACCAATTTATCAAAAAGTATTGTTAAAAATTTTTGCTTATAATAAATATGAAAAATAAAAAAAATTATAAAAGTTATAAGAGCAAATAGTAGTCAACTTTTATACAAGGGATTTTAACATGAGATTAGTTCTAATGACAACAATAAAAGATTGCATGAATCTGACTGAAGAACGCGATAACAATAAATTAAGCTGAGAAAAAAATATAAGGACAGTAGACTAAATTATGCAACAGATTGCAAAGAAATCAAATTGAGGATATAAACGTCATCTCTTCTAAAGACTGAAAATTAAACCTAGATGTAATATATGTTGTGATATTAATTTTCTGAATATTCAATTCTTGAATTCTTCAATTCAACTGAAGAATGAAATGAAATCAAAATACTGCAAACTTCAATTATGTATATCAACCATTGGTGGAGGTAAGTACTGGAAGACATTACGTCTAAGAACTCCCAGAATTTCACCTCCACTAATTTTGGATATGTGATCAACTCCTTATAATTTTTCAAAAAAAAGTTCTTTTTCTTTTAGTTCACCAAACACTAACAGTAAAACTCTTCTCTCAGAAAAATTTTTTTGTTATAAATGTGATTTCAACATCGAGATCATCATCAAAAGTTAAAAAAACTGGTGTAAAAATATTTTCAATTGATTTTTTTCTAAAAATTGTCTAGTTTTTGATTTTCTCATAGTTTTTCTTTGTTATTTGAAACAGTTTCCGGGTTACTATCAATATATTGGAAATATGCGTTCATTTTATTCTAAATCTAAAAAAAAATAATAACAGCTAGAAAATTTTTTTCAGAATAAAACAAAAGGAATTTTGAAATTGGAATCCAACTTTTGGCAGCAGTGTCTGCTCTTTTTGTGCTGCCATTCTCAAACTGCAATAAATAGCGTCCCCACGAAAGATGGTAATATGGGACAGATGATATTATTTAATACCTACTTTTTTTTTGCTTTTCTTTATTTAATATAATTACCCTCTGCATTACCCGTACGTGTATATCCGTCATGTTAAACACGTATTGCATATCATGGTAGTATAAATAGTCAAAGTATTTACCTAAGTATCTAATCCTTTTTTCCAACATGTGCTTCTTGTAGTTGTCTTACTAGTAATTTTTATTTAAATCGCAATATTATTTTTAGTCCTATGATTGAGGCTTATTCGGACAGAATTTGCGTCACTGTTTTCAAGAAAAAAAATATGATACAACAAAGAAAAAGTGATGCCTATTTATAATAAGATGTCTGTACGTCCCAGCATCTTTAATTTGTAACTGCTTGTAGTTAAAACCTATGCAATTTAATATTTTCTTCGTAAAACATTATTATTTAATAAACTGCGACTCACAAAGTGCATGTATTTGAAAACATTTCATTAAATACACATATGTAAAAAAGAATAATCATTAAATGTTATGTATTGTCTTAATGAACGTATTACATTTCATGTATTACCATAATTATCATTTTCTGTACACGACTATGTTATTAATAATGCTACATGCCACACTTTGAAATATTGCAACATTGAAACGTATGAAATAAATAAATTCTAACTCTCAACAGAAATAAATTGAATAATATTGAAATGTAAAAAATACTGTTTTATTATGGTCCTTTATTTTGTGCAAGAAATTATCACAATTGTAAGCATCCTATAAAAAGTATTTTCATACTACTCCACAAAAGTTTTATGTAGCATTTTTATTCAAATAAAATTTTCGTTTGAAAAATATAGCTCCTATAATTTTTAAGAAACACTGGTAGGGTTTAATTGCAAGTGTCATTTTTTACAGTTCAGTTCACACCAATACCTTTGAGAAGATAACTTACAAATTTGAACATTTCCTAACATGTTCTAAATGGAGAGTAAAACATGTTTCAGCTTTACCAATAATTTTTGACCATATAATTTGGTAAAGAAATAGGTCGCTGTTGTAAATGTCGGCCAATTTTGGTGATTTTTACTGACTCCTGTTGTGATTTTTATTCTAATTTGGTAGCCACACAGTGCTAACAAAACCTAATTTACCTACATTCGAAGAATAAGTTTACTCTTATATTTTTATCATTCTTTATACCACATCTTACATTCACAATGAAATACATATACAAAGTGTCCTGAATTAAAGGGTCATATTTCATCAAGATCAAGTGACCCAAGCTCAATTTCTCTTCATAAGAAAAATTATAGACCATCAAAAATTATATTTTACTTCAATTTTGTAACACGCTAAATTCATCCTGGTCACAAGAAAGAAGTTCACATAATCATAAGTCATAGAACGGTTCGTTTTTGGGAAAGTGTTGAAATAAAAAAAAATAAAACTTAATGACAAAACTTAATGGAAAAATCCATGGGATTGATGTTTTGGAAATGTAACGATAGGTAATAAAACATATGTTTTCTTAAACTTATTTTTTTCTTTTTATGATAATAAGACATTATTGTTACTTAGTCACTTAAAAATGTAACAACTGAAACTAAAATATTCTGATGGAGAATAGAAATACATTTATTATTTATTTTAAAATAGTTTAGCCCTTTTACAAATACTATTTCCTTTGTACTCTGTCCTACAATTTATGATAAATTAATAATTATTTTAGATCCTATGAATTTAGTTGAGTTAACATTTATTTTTAATCTAGTAAAAGGCTCATACAAATTGTTATTGTGTCTTGTATTTATACTACAGTAGTGATATTTAAAACAAAGTTTTCATTTTTAAAAACACACACTTACTTCAAAAATATATATACAGGATATTGTAAAACTCCTCAATTCCTTAAAAATTGATTTACAGATCTTATTAACTGGAATACCAACAATACATCCTAAATTTCTCGTTTGAGAAATGGAAACATTGGAAGCTAATGTGGAATCGTGCCAGGAAAAACCGATATTTTAAACATAACGGTATCTTGAAAAAATTTGACTTCACAATATAATAAAAATAATTATCCAACGAAGTAAAAATTTGTTTACAATTCTTTTGAATTAATTCATCTGATTATTAGAAATTATTAGAGAGATCATCCGCTTACATAGTAAAGTGGGCTAAAGATATTTATGGACAAAAGGGAACGAGTGGGACCTAAGACGGATCCTTGAGGAACAACCATACTTACACTTTAGTACTATAATGTTGTTTCTTATTATATGTTGATCGAAATCTGTGAATTTAGATACTGTTGTCGCCTTCAAGGAACGTGGCTATCCAATTTAAAGGTGCTTATACCTCTAACACCATAATCTAAACCAATAAACTTATCCCTAATTTCTTATAACAAAAAGAAATTTTACAAGATGCCAAAATACTTTCAAATTTGGAATAAGGGAATAAATTTTAATTCTCAACTAAGCGTTTGTTGATGAAAGCTTTAATTTCTCAATTTCCACTGTGGGTTCCCAATGAGCTGTTTTTTGCACATTAATTTTGAAAACTGCAAAGTAGAAGAGTGTGAGGTGAAAAGTTTATGTTTTTTGAAGAATAGTACCTACCTTACGTCTTTGTCTTATTTACCTTTCGACTCTGCACAATATTTTGTAACGGGTGTTGTCTATTTGCAAAACTTCAATTTAATGATTTTTCATAAAGTATTGAAACAGGTACTTGCATTCAATTAATTCTCTGGAATTATGTTTTTCTATTTTCGTTTCCCGATATTTTACAATAAAATAAAAATAAGTGCCACGTATGTTATATACTTTTGTTCAGGATAAAATTATTTTACANAAAAGAGAACGAGTGGGACCTAAGACGGATCCTTGAGGAACAACCATACTTACACTTTAGTACTATAATGTTGTTTCTTATTATATGTTGATCGAAATCTGTGAATTTAGAAAACTGTTGTCGCCTTCAAGGAACGTGGCTATCCAATTTAAAGGTGCTTATACCTCTAACACCATAATCTAAACCAATAAACTTATCCCCAATTTCTTATAACAAAAAGGAATTTTACAAGATGCCAAAATACTTTCAAATTTGGAATAAGGGAATAAATTTTAATTCTCAACTAACTGCGTTTGTTGATGAAATTTTTAATAATGTATACGAAAAATGCCCTTTACATTACGCTATGTGTTTTATGAAGCTTTAGCTTCTCAATTTCCACTGTGGGTTCTCAATGAGTTGTTTTTTGAACATTAATTTTGCAAAGTAGAAGAGTGTGAAGTGAAAAGTTTCTGTATTTTGAAGAATAGTACCTACCTTACGTCTTTATCTTATTTACCTTTCAACTCTGCACAATATTTTGTAACGGGTGTTGTCTGTTTGTAAAAGTTCAATTTAAATGATTTTTCATAAAGTATTGGAACAGGTACTTGCATTCAAATTAATTCTCTGGAATTATGTTTTTCTATTTCCGTTTCCCGATATTTTACATTAAAATAAAAATAAAATTATTTTACATCCTCAAAAAATCAAGGCTAACATGATTAGTTTTACTAAATATTTGGAAAAAAACCAAATTTTGGAAATCCGTTCTTGTTTCATTTCAGCCTTGTTTGAGGTGATATTGAAAAAAGAACAACACTTTTTGCCTTCTATCGAATGGCATAATCAATTTTTGTATGTAACGTTTCGTCTCTCCAACACCATCATCAGCTTTTTTTTTAAATACGGCCTTAGAAATTTTATTACATTTTTTGCAAGCCTTCATGACTCGGGTTTTTGATTTCTCGGCCTACTTTTTTTCTCGGGACTCGACAATTCTCGACTAGGAATTCCCGGGAATTCTCGAATTCTCAAGAAATTTCTAAAACTTAAAAAAGTCATAATTTTGCTATTACAATGCGAAATATAAACATGCTATTATACTTAATAATCATCATTAACATTTATTATTTATTCAGTATTTTTATTAATTACTTATATGTTTCTATTTCTACTAACAAAACTAAATTAAACTTTGAGTATCTTCTTAAAAACCTTTAACTTGATTTTTTATTAAACACTTTCATTATACTTATGTTTATTTCAATGTTTTTGAATTGTAGCTTCCAATAATTATTAATAATCATTAATCATGCAGTCTTTTAATTAAACAGATAGTAAATTTAACCGAAGAAACCATATTTGTAAAAATTAATAATTATTAATAGGTTAATAAAATAAAACATAATTTGACATATTTTGAGAAAAAATTATTATATTTTTAGCCTTGTAATTGTAAGACTTGAAGATGAGATGTAAAGTTTGACCTCGAAACCGGTAGTTTTTTAAAAATAAAAGGATTGTGAGAAAATTGGACCTTTTCTTATTTCTAAAATAAGTTACAATACAACTTTTATTTCAACAAAATTTTTATATCTGCAAAACTAACCGAGATAACTGCGGTGGGTAGGTTAAGTGGGACACCCTGTAGACACATACTATTCACTTTTCAACCCTTCATTCGCACTTTTCGAGCCATAGAAATCATAAAACAGAAAATAGCCCAAAAAGTGAAAAGTAAGAATTGAAAAGTTGAAAAGTACATTTAAAAAACAAGCCCCTAGACGGACAGACTATATCTGGATGTGTAATTCGGGACACCCTGTACACTTCATCAGCACGTTGTTATTAAAATCCAAAATATCTAAGCATCTAAATAAAACGCATGTCCACCGTAGTCAAAAAAAATAAACAAATGCGCTTCCACGTAAGAATCCGTATTCACGTTTGGTAAACACTAACTCAAGCCGCTGCCGCAAGGCAGAAAACATTTGACACTGGGCAATTAAATTCTTAGGAAGGTGCCAATTAAGAATTACCCTAAAATATATTTTACCGGCGACATTGCCGCATGAGATATGCGTACCTCGGGCCTAAGCAGTAGCCTACTAGATACCTAATAATTAAACACTGCGCTTAACATTTTAGTTAATCATTAGTTCACTCTGCACACCACCAGGGGGACGCTCTGAGAAGGCTCCTCCGTCTGTTGTTTTGTTTTTGGCGCCATCTCGCTTCGGGCGTATACGGTAACCAACAATTATTGTGCTTAGATATATTACTTCTTCTTCAAAGCTCCAGAGAGGCATTTCTACCCTCGGACTTTTACGTATTATTAAAAACAGATTAAGAAATTTGCACTACTCGTATATTCTCTTATCTGCGTCAGTGAACACTGGTGTATATTTCACGTAACGCAATTCTTTGGAAGTACTGATAGTGGCGATAAGGAGATTCGATAATGCTAATGTTGCACACCAAAAAAATCACTCCTGGTGCATGAACAGTATTGATGGGTGCATTGTTGTTGCTTCGGCCGCCACGGTTGAACTAAAGTAGACTGCTAAACATGCTTCCAGAGTAATTTGTGACGAAATAAGGGGAAAATTATAAAATTACACTGCTCGCTTAAACTACACTGTTTATATATGGCCGTGTGCCAATTCGTCGCTGTTCTAAAGGAGATGTTTGGCGTTTCTTGTTGCTTATAAGAGTTTTGGTTCGATTGTTCGGTAGAGAGAAGAAAGAGTTCGACTGGGTGTAAAATAAAGTAATAAAGTCATGTACAGGCTGACTTGAAAATTATGTAACAATAGTTTTAACGGTTCATAGAACTTTTACACAAAGTGGCGATTTTTCTTTAAAAAAATTAAATAACTAAATAACATTTTCGACAACGATGTATTTTTTACTCTACAATTAGTGTTTTCCTGGATTTTTTTTGAAAAATACCGTTTTATTTGAGATATTTGTGCAAGTCTGCAATTCTGAAGTAAAATACATAGTTTGGTATGAATACGGATATGGCTTTTATAAAATCATGTCAATTGTCACAAGTGCAAAATTTGGGTAGCCGTCTGATGATATCCCTAAATTTATAACACAACTGTTTCTTAAAGTCAATTGCAAAATACTTGTTTTAGATTCTTTTGAATAGTTGTAAAATGTGAACAATGTTGGATTAAAAATACACAGTGCCCCAAAAAAATCTCCATAACCCCATACATAGGTATAGGTTTATGTTCTTGATGCTGAAAATTCGAAATATTTGAAATTATTCAATTTTCGTCGCTGAAAACGGACATAGTTATTGTAGTTTCGAAACCAAGAGAGTTATACGAACTTTAATTTAGACAGGACGCAGCTAAATACAATACGAAACGTCGCCTTAATGTTAAAAATGTTGTCACCGCCGTTCTTGGTGGTGAAAATTCGATATATTTGAAATTATTCAATTTTCGTGGTGGAAAACATTCATAGGTATTGGAGTTTCGAAACCAAGAGAGTTGCACGAACTTTAATTTGGACAGGACACAGCTAATACAATGCAAAATATCGCCTTAATGTTAAAAATGTTGTCACCGCCGTTCTTGGTGGTGAAAATTCGATATATTTGGAATTATTAAAATTTCGAGGCTGAAAACGTACTTAGGTATTGTATTTTTGAAACCGAGTGAGTTGCGCGAAACTAAATCTGTACAGGACATAGCTAGTACCATGCGAAACATCGCCATATTTTTAAAAATGTTGTCATCGCCGTTCTTGGGGGTGAAAATTCGAAATATTTAGAATTATTCAAATTTCGTGGCTGAAAACGTAC
>NW_019416469.1:87465-97017 GCF_000390285.2 Anoplophora glabripennis | reverse complement strand
CTTGTTGAATTCTGGCCACAGTTTGGTGAGGATTCACATCTGACCAATAACGCGCATTATGCCGGTTGAATATACCTTCGCTGCTTATAAAAGCCTCGTCGGTCCAAATAACATTTTGAAAAAAATTGAGGTCTACATGAGTTTGCTGCAAAAACCATTGACAGAAAATGACATGTCTCTCTTCATGTCCTGGATGCAAATGGTCGACTTTTCTTATAGTATATAAATCGAACTTGTGTTTTTTTAAATTTCTCAATGCTTTGAATTTAGCAATTCCTATTGTCCTTTGAATTTCTCTGCTGGATTCATTTGGATTTGCGACAACAAAAGCTAAAGTATTGATTTCATCATTTTCTCTATTCTGTATATTATAAGATTTAGCTCTCGGTTTTTGAAAAGAACCAAACTCACACAAGTTATCATAGAGTCGGCTAAAAATTCTCTTTTCTGGCTGATGACGCTCTGGGTATCTCTCCAAATATAAATTTAAAGCTGTGTCACTATTTTTTTCACTTTCAATGTAACACTCCAACATTTGAACTTTGTAAAGATATTCATACACCATTTTTATACCTTTCAAAATTGAAACCAAATAATAGACGTTTAACAAGCTTTCAATCAGTCAAAAATAAACTAACTGTCAATATTAAACAACAAAAGACGAATAAATAAATAACATGGCCAACTGAAAACATATATATCTATACAATTTTGCATTTTTCTTCATTTAGGCAAATAAAAAATATCTATTAATTATATATGGCTGAAAAGGTAAAAAAATGCTATTCAATGGGATGGCCAAATACAGGGTGTTCTATTTAAAAAAACTATGTTTATGTAATATCGGAAAAACTGTGCGATTTGTAAAAAATCTGACTACGCCACTGGCTTCCTAATAAAAAATAGAACAAATAATGTGCACACTTTTTTCTTCTAAATTGAATGGCAACGGAGATAGAGAGGTGTAAATGGGCCATTTTCCAAAAAAAAAACTGTATATCTAAAACTAATCAAGTTAGTCAAGACCTTTTGGTACCAGCGAAGTAAACTCAAAAAAAGAGGACGGGACATCGATATCAGATTTTTTGTATCTATCACCGTTTTGGTTGTACCCTATAAAACTATTGAAAATCAACCACCCAGTACAGGCTGGTCCATTTTCGATGGGAATTCAGGATATTTCAGAAACGGTATTAGATTCTCCATTTTTTTAGGTCATGACCAGTTACGATTTTCATTTAAAAAAATATAACTTTGGATCATAACTCCGGCATCTTAAGACCTACTAAAAAATCTAATACGGCATTCAATTCTACGCCAAAGAATTAGTCTTGAGCAGTTTTCACTTTAACTCTAACTTATTTAACAGCTGAGATACAGACATAATCAAAAGTGACATAATAACGAGAAACGCCCTTTAACTCAGAAACAAATGAAGATAGCAAATTTCTGATTTGACAGTCGAGTTTGCCATGAAAATCGAGCTTGAGAACATGGTGTCAGATTTATAATATCTTTAGTAGTTTCTGAGATACACTAAAATCCCACCGAAAATGGACCAGCCTGTACATGCTGTTTTGAAAACAATGTAATAATAGTTTTGACGGTTCGTAGAACTTTTACACAAAATTCCGCTTTTTCTTTAAAAAAAATTAAATAACTAAATAACATTTCCCACAACGATGTATTTTTTTACAATTAGTGTTTTCATGGATTTTTTTCTGAGAAATACCATTTTATTTGAGATATTTATGCAAGTCTGCAATTCTGAAGTAAAATACATAGTTTGGTATGAATACGGATATGGCTTTTATAAAATCATGTCAATTGTCACAAGTGCAAAATTTGGGTAGCCGTCTNCACTGCTCGCTTAAACTACACTGTTTATATATGGCCGTGTGCCAATTCGTCGCTGTTCTAAAGGAGATGTTTGGCGTTTCTTGTTGCTTATAAGAGTTTTGGTTCGATTGTTCGGTAGAGAGAAGAAAGAGTTCGACTGGGTGTAAAATAAAGTAATAAAGTCATGTACAGGCTGACTTGAAAATTATGTAACAATAGTTTTAACGGTTCATAGAACTTTTACACAAAGTGGCGATTTTTCTTTAAAAAAATTAAATAACTAAATAACATTTTCGACAACGATGTATTTTTTACTCTACAATTAGTGTTTTCCTGGATTTTTTTTGAAAAATACCGTTTTATTTGAGATATTTGTGCAAGTCTGCAATTCTGAAGTAAAATACATAGTTTGGTATGAATACGGATATGGCTTTTATAAAATCATGTCAATTGTCACAAGTGCAAAATTTGGGTAGCCGTCTGATGATATCCCTAAATTTATAACACAACTGTTTCTTAAAGTCAATTGCAAAATACTTGTTTTAGATTCTTTTGAATAGTTGTAAAATGTGAACAATGTTGGATTAAAAATACACAGTGCCCCAAAAAAATCTCCATAACCCCATACATAGGTATAGGTTTATGTTCTTGATGCTGAAAATTCGAAATATTTGAAATTATTCAATTTTCGTCGCTGAAAACGGACATAGTTATTGTAGTTTCGAAACCAAGAGAGTTATACGAACTTTAATTTAGACAGGACGCAGCTAAATACAATACGAAACGTCGCCTTAATGTTAAAAATGTTGTCACCGCCGTTCTTGGTGGTGAAAATTCGATATATTTGAAATTATTCAATTTTCGTGGTGGAAAACATACATAGTTATTGTAGTTTCGAAACCAAGAGAGTTGTACTAACTTTAATTTGGACAGAACGCAGCTAATACAATGCGAAACATCGCCTTAATGTTAAAAACGTTGTCACCGCCGTTCTTGGTGGTGAAAATTCGATATATTTGAAATTATTCAATTTTCGTGGTGGAAAACATTCATAGGTATTGGAGTTTCGAAACCAAGAGAGTTGCACGAACTTTAATTTGGACAGGACACAGCTAATACAATGCAAAATATCGCCTTAATGTTAAAAATGTTGTCACCGCCGTTCTTGGTGGTGAAAATTAGAAATATTTGAAATTATTCAATTTTCGTCGCTGAAAACATACACGGTTATTGTAGTTTCGAAACCAAGAGAGTTGCACGAACTTTAATTTGGACAGGACACAGCTAATACAATGCGAAACATCGCCTTAATGTTAAAAATGTTGTCACTGCCGTTCTTGGTGGTGAAAATTTGAAATATTCTTGAATTTCATACATCTGGGGTCCGGAACTATACGACTCTGAATTGGCAGAATTCCTTAACCCCATAACCATGAAACCCCGCAACCTGAGGGGTGTGGGGTTGTATATCCACGAAACACTGTAGGAATATTGGTCTCGTACATCATGGGTCCTAAACTACATAATTTAGTTGGCAGGCTTCCAGTACCCCATAAGCCAATAACCACGTAACCCCATAGCCTTGGATGTGAGGGGATGTATAACCACTAAAATTTGAATAATTGAGTTTGTAGTCCTGCTGTATAACTACTCCTGTAGACCCATGATCTGTGGCATACCTATAGATTTGTGTTAGTAAGTCACCCGAGGTTTTTACTCTTTGTATCTACACAGGAAAAACAGAATGTCGTGAGTTTTTTAGTTCAGAATCGTTTAAATAAGATGTTACTAGGTTATGTAGTTACGGGGTTATCTTTACTGGGTTATAGGGTCATGGGGTTATAGCGTTACGGGGTCATAGGGTCATGGGGTTATGATGAAATGGATCGAGAAATGTTTTTACAATCACTGACTACTCAAGTCGGCTTAAAATCTCGAAAAGCGCTTTCTAGGGGAATTTCTTCTTTCACAAGACGAACTAAGAATTCTAACTTTATATTTGGATTCACACAATCAAAATAGGATAAACAGGTCTGGTGCACGGATCAACCCACTTTTTTGTGACGTTATTGAATTGAATTTAGGTTTGATGGTTGGTTATTTTCAAAATTATTAAGCGAAAGTGGATAAAAGACGTATTAAATAACTGATTTTTACTGACAAACGAAGGATTCTAGGACAAAAATTAAAAAGCAGCAAAAACTTTGCAATAAGTTTTCGAAAAATTATGTAAAATGTTCATTGGCGCCTATATTGAAAATAAAGGGGGTACGGAGGGCGTATTAGAATTTTTTATTTTTTAAATCAAATGCAAAACTTGCGTTTTATATAGATACCTCTTAATATTTCTAAAATGTGAACACAAAAAAACTGTATCACTAAAAAGTGTCATTGGTTTTGTTACCACACGTTGTATATTTGCAGAAACGCCATTTTTTTTATTACGGTCTTGTTCCCTTCTTGCACCAAAGCCTCCACTTTAACTTGAATTCGATCGCGTACAGTACACTTACTTGCCTTTGTGCAGGCCGCTTCCTCCAAATTTAAAAATCAAGTGAAATACACCTTTCACAGAACCATCAATAATTTAGCAAAGTGAAACTATTTCCCCGCTTTTCAATTATTAACGCGATTCCGAGCACGCAATCTGAAAAGTCAAGATATTTATCCTGTATTTAGTTTTTTAAACTGGTTTATATCTATTAGTGGAAATAATTCGAAATTATAGGTATATACTCAACATTTTCCGGAATATGTCTGTAATTCGAAATTATACATAACGGAAACGACAGGTGCTTCAACTGGTACACGTCCATATAAAATTGATGAGGTTTGGCAGATCTTAATACGCTTAGAGAACTTCAAAGTCAGTCATTTAATATCCAGAGGTAGAATAACAATTTTTTTAAATAAAATAATGTTAAATCGTGTTTGACCTTATGCATTTGTTGCGCTGGCGCTGGCGCTGTATAAACAATCAATTGCTGTTTTCAGGTATTTAGAATTAATTTCTGTCGAAATATCCCACTTTTTGGATGTAAGAGGGGGCAAGCTAATTTTTGCTGGAATACATTCAGTACAACTCGCATTATAAAAGTGTAGATCCGTAGCATTTGTAGACCAGGATTTGTGGATGTGAGAGGGGGCAAGCAAATTTTTTTCTGGATTACCTTCAATACAACTCACATAATAAAAATGTAGATTCCTAGATCTGGGCGAGGTCCGGAACATTTTCAAAATTGCAAAAATGTTAAAAAAAAATTTTTTTTACGTATATCTTGGAACCTATGCATTTTGGAAGAATATTGAAGAGGAAAAAAGGATTTAGAATAGAATTTTGCACGATAGAAAGTTAAAAATGTTTAAATTTATTACCGATGTTGCAAAATAGTAATAATTGATGAAAAAAGGCAAAATAATCAAGTTTTTTGGATAATTTTTCTAAAATATTTTAGTTGCTCCGAGGGCATTGTAAGTTTGGCAAAACGAAGCTTTAGAGTATGATAAAACAACACACCAAGTTTCATTAGAATCGGTTCTACAGTTTTCGCAAAATAATTTTTTGAAAAAATTTTGAAAAAAAATGTTCGAATTTTCAAAATGTTGCACAGCCTCAAACAAAGCATCTAGATACTTGAAAAATTTTTTAAATAGAAAAGACCGCTCTACCTTTCAAATGGTTTATTGGTTCTCGAGACATAAGCGGTCAAAGTTTATCGGCATTTACCGTTAATTTATAAACAGTTTAGAAATAATCTTTGATCCAGTGGCTTCGTTTTTCCGAGTTCTAAGCTGGAAAAAAATTTCATATCCATAAGTTATCGGCAACATAGATAAATCAGCGGAAAAGCTGTCGCTCGCACGCGCGAAAAGTGACTCAAAACACGAAAAGTGGGGGAGGGGGCTTTCGCTGCGAGACTGAATTCGGAGGTTCAAAATGCGAAGGTACGAAAAAAATTGCATTATTTCGGCTCTACTGGACCAATTTCGATCTTTTTTAATGGGATGTCTCGCGAGCCAAGAAATTCGAATATCTTAATGCCAACTGTCTAATTTGCACATATTTTGCTATAAACAAAGTTTATTATTTGTGCATTAAATATACTATATATTTTACAATGAACAAATTTGTTTACGTATATATTTCAACACTCTGAATATGAATGTATTTAGTTATAATTTTTGTTACAATTGTTTAAATAATTTTTGTCAAAATGAATTAAAAAAAATATTTGGAAATTATTATTTTTTTTTTAATAAAAAATGAAAAAACTAAATTGCAACTTGATAATTGTTTAAAAATTAAAAAAAGTGTTAACTTTAAAAATTTACTGTGGCCGTCGCCTAATCAACCGTTTTCAATTTTTCAAAACAATGTTTTAAACATTTTTGCAATTTTGAAAATGTTCCGGACCTCGCCCAGATCTAGGAATCTACATTTTTATTATGTGAAGGTAATCCAGAAAAAATTTACTTGCCCCCTCTCACATCCACAAATCTTGGTCTACAAATGCTATTGCGGGAAACTACTCTGTGGGCTATGTGCCCTGACTAGCATTGAATTACACCCCTAATATTGTAGGGAGTGCAAAATTGTCAACGTCTCAACCCAAGGTGGTTGTGATGGAAGTAACCTAAGGTCTCTACATCGCTAAACTTTTTTTTCTCGCAAGTGGTTCATTTTATCGATAACAAATAAACACACCTTTTAATAAAAAGTAATTCTAAACAAATCGACTACTGTTAATATTAATTCAAGTCTAGTGTTTTTGTGCATGACATAACAATGCTGCTGGAAGTTTTAAAATGTTGGCCATACATTGAGAATTAGAAAATGCGTTAATTTTATAAATATTTTGGATTCTAGGGCATTCCTGAAAACCTTCTTCGGCTTACCAGGCGCGTTGTTAGCACACCGCCACTACTGAATTAACTTTTTTCATGTGGTTAAGATAATTTAACTCAATTACGCTATTATAATAAGCGTATATGTGTAGAAGGGATATAGATAATCGCCTTTGCTGAAAGGTGGTAGGTTGCTGATTTAGGAGGGAAAAAAGTATTTATTTCTAGTTATACGAATACGACGGTTTGAATTAATCGTATTCAATTTTCTCAATGTACGATCCCTTTGGATGAAAATTGATATTTTATTCAAAGTTTTCGACGGAGATTAAAGAATACTATTTTCGAACGATTGGGGAATTTACTACACAAGATTAGTCGCTCCGTTCGAAATTATATCGACCCTGTGAGGGGAAAACCTGATATTATAGTTTAGATGAGAGTAGTCTAATACAGTTCGACTAAAAATGTTTGACAGTAGAATGACCTCTGACTGTGATGGGTTCTTCAATAAACAGGCGTTTAATTTTTTTGGAAAATATTAGAAATAATCAGCATATAGTAAATATATGGTCGAATTAGTTATCGATTTGTTTTTGTTATTAATTAATGCCAAAAATTTAAATATTTAACATAGATTCTTATGGGAAATTTAATGCTCTACAAAAAAGGTCTCTTAACATTTTTGCAAAAATTTACTCCTTCAAAAGTTATTCACGATTGAAGTTGGAGTAAAACTAAATTTTTTGTTTTTTTCGTTTTGGACCCAATTTTTTTCACTGAATGGAACAAATTAATAGTTTACATCAGCGACGATTATTATTGTATCAATATAATCACCAAAAATATACAAAATTCATAATATATTCAAATTTATTCTCGCTCAATAGCTATTTTTTCTACAAGAACGTAGTTTTAATGTCTCAAAATAATTTTAAAAATAACAATTATGTAGTTTTACTATTGAAAATTATTTATTTACCATATTGTATACATTTATGTGAAAGATTATGGCTCATAAAATAATAGTATCAATGAAATATAGAAAAAAATCTTTATTTACTGAAAAAAATTTGGACCAAAACGAAAAAAACAAAAATTTAATATTTTTACTTCAACTTCAATCGTGAATAACTTTTGATGGAGTAAATTTATGCAAAAATGTTAAGAGACCTTTTTTGTAGAGCATTAAATTTGCTTTGCATATCTGTATTGTTCTTTTTCAGATATTAATTTGTTCGTTATTTATAAAATTCCAAAGTTAAAATGTCAAATCGAAAGAACATATCAATTTTCGGCTCGTCTGCCGAAAATTTTCAATCAAACCTTTTTTGTAGGGCATTCAATTTCCTTCAAAAATAAATGTAGATAAATTTTTTTACCCTGATGGTTTGGCAGTTTTGACGCAAAAATGGGATCAAGAATAAAAAATCGAAACTAGCGATAATAGACCTCTTAAAACTAATATTAAGGGCTCAAACTCCCACGATATTTTTTTGGCCCAGTTTAATGATTACGCTCTCATGCTGAAGTAATTGCAGTCCTACTTCATACACCCTGTATACATGACAAGGACTAACTTACAAATAAGGTTGCCAAGGTTCTGTGGCAACTTTTGGCATCTATTTATGCATATTGGGTAAAAAATAATAATTGAGAAATATGTATACATATATAATTTTATGTATTTTAAACTCGATTTTATTCGATATCTACAAGCAAGTACCTACCTCAATCTCCCTACTTTCTAGTCATAAAGAATATTTTTCTTTGCATTGACAGCACTGATTTTATAACGCCGTAAGTATAGGCTCCCCCGCGTCCCGCTTCACTTCCCCAGTCGTAAAAAGGCAACAGTGACAATTTTTGAAATTATTATGCATTACCGTAAGTAGAGTCGTAGTTGGGAAACGTGTCTTTTTCCCAGTTTCATGCATATATGCGGCCGACCGCCGCAATTAGCTATGGGTGTCTCGATAAAAAACGGCGGGGTTTTGCAAGTATAATATGGAAATGGTGTCTTAAGGCGAACATATTTTATGTATAAAACTCCATTCATTGTATTTCAGCATACGAAACAGAAATCTTACCGCGGGCTCTTTCCAGCAGACCAACGCCAACTTACTTCTTGGTATCCCGAACCGCTAAGCCGGGGATAAGCGTTAATATCCACATGGTTCGCTGATACCGCATATCTCCGCACAGTAGCATGTATAATATAAGAAACATTTCAAAGACTTATAATTATAGATTTGAAATTACAATGATTAAGAGTGGAAATAAAAACGCAGCGCCGCGAACCGCTTTATTTTATTCATGAATTCATTGACAGATGAATTATTGAATGCCGCCCATGCCAGATCGTATCGCCCAACGGTCTACCATAATAAATTCTAATAGATTTATTAAGCACATGTGCCCGTAAATACTCGATTTTTGCTACTCCGATTTAATCGCCCCGGCGATACTTTGGAAAGTGTGTTACAATTTTGACATTTTGCGTCGTGAACCAATACAGACGTGACAAGTAACGAGCGTTCAAATAAAAACGTGGTCGAAGTTGGCTCTGACACATTGGACGTAGGGAGTAGCTTATAGCGACCAACTTAACCTCATTTCTCAACGAGCTGTATAGCAGCTGTCAGTTTCAATAACGTTAATGACTATATAACTTTATTTTAAAGAATAATCGTGATAACAATAACAAACAATTAAAGGAGCTGCGGAAAGTGTCCCCCTCCTTGTTATAACAATAAATTAAAGCAGCTGCTGAAAGTGTCCCCCTCCTTGTTCCAAGCACTTTTCACACCTGTTCCTCAAAGAATTAAAGACATTTTCTAAGATGCTCGGGGTATTGTTAATTTCACG
>NW_019416469.1:21747-86055 GCF_000390285.2 Anoplophora glabripennis | reverse complement strand
ATATATTATACATTCTAACGGCCATTCATTCGCCGTCAACGAGATCTAAAAATGAAACACTTTTCGTCGTCAAAAAAACGCGATTCGTAAAGTTAGTATTTTGTCCAAGCACCATTTTTGTCTATAACACTGCAATCTACATGGCATTGATAAAATTAATGTTCTTGTTATAATCCTCAGTGATGTTATCCCATGCGTTTTCAATTACCTCCCAAAGTTCTTCGACGTTAACTGGATGGAAGTTTCTGCCGTAAATTTTTTTCACCATATATCCCCAGGACTTTGAGGCCCAAGGTAAAACATCGATGTTGTTATCAATGAACCATTCTGACGACAATTATCCTGCTTGAAAGTGAAATTATGAAGGATACAGCATAGTCACAACAAACATCAGGACTTTGGCAGCTTATCCAAGCCCAAAAGTTAATGGAGAATCCATCGCTGCGCTGTGTGGGTTTCACATAAGGCTCCGAATACCTTACAATCTCTGGTGGGTAGACACGGACAGAGGCATCGGAGCAAGACTGAAAACTTTTTTCGTCCGAAAATATAATATTCTCCCAGAAGTTGTCTGGGCTTCCTACAAATTGTCTTGCAAACTCTAACCTCTGTTCTTTATACTGGGGAGTCAAAGCAACTATATTTGCGGCCACAATATAATTCTTCAGCTGCGAATCTTTCACCCGCTTCCTTGCAATTCGCACTGATCCAGGAAAATTCGTCTCAAAGGAAGCCGCTACTGCCATGTCAAAAGGATTTATTCTTAGGTGGTGCTTACTTTTCGACGTTCACCTCCGTGAACATAACGTACGTGACCCTCCGCAATCCATTTTTCTTTGAGTTTTTTTTCTGTTCTTGCATACATGGAGAACATCCGCAATGACCAATCATTCTGAAGTAAAGTTACAGCTCTCACTTACCAAGCAAATTACTAATGACACTGACATATAAAAACTTATCATAATAAAAAGTAGACCACATCACATTAGAAAAATAAATCGTCCACTTTCAAAGGGCCGGCAGTGTATCTACTACAAGAACCTGCAGTTGAAGTATCATTGTAGATAATCCTGTTGACTATTTCATTTTTGTTACTTAAACTGTCAATAACACAACTTTCTGCAATTGCGCCTGATTTCCACCCACCATGTCTCTTGATTGCTAATACATAAACTCCTATATTAGCCAGTAACGTTGCCGATGTTCTTCGGAATGAATGGCTGTATATGTTTTAGGATGTTCTAGTTTCAAAAACTGTGCAATCTTATTAGTAATCATAGAAAGGATGTTCTTGCCGACTGGTTGGTTGTAACATCTACCTGCTTGATAGCGCAAGTTGTGAAATTTCAGTTTTAATTTCCCATCTAATCTTGATATTTATATGGTATTAATTTTGGAAATTTTCCAATATTTACATTTTTTTTTTGGTATTCGGTGTACTTTTTAACATGGAATATACTGACCATAACGTTGAATTTTATTAATTTTATGTTCAAAATATGCCAGTTATACCGCTTCGAACACTTTTTGAATTTTCTTCGAACTGCACCAGCCTTTGAATTCGTTGTAGGCAAACAGCACTTTGTGCCGCTTCCAAAACTTCCCCTGGTAAATGTTCGTCTTCACTTTCCTTTCGATACGTTTCTTTGAATCAATTAGAACCTTACCTCTTTATAATCAAGTCATTGAATTTGTTGAAGCCGGCCAATGTCCAGCAGTTGTCTTTTGTGATTTGAGCAGAGCCTTTGACAGCGTAAAAAAATGTATTACTAAGTATTTTGGAAAAATATGTCATAAAAGGAAGTGGGTATCAACATTTCTTCGGGGTCGTCAACAGTATGTATCTTTAAAGATCGAATCTAAACAATCTATAGATTTTATGCAATCCAGTTGTTTAAATTCGGATGTAGGTGTACCTCAAGGCTCAATAACAGGACCTGTTTTATTCATTTTATATGTCAACAATATATCAAGTGTCACAAAACATATCGCCTATACAGCCTATGCTGATGACTATTCAATGGTTTTATCGTCAAGGGATTCAGATACATTGAGTAGTAGAACCGCAGAGACAGTGATCAAAGTCTGACAGTACTTTTACAGTATCGATTTGTTTTTTAACGTGGACAAAACTGATATTTTAACAATACGTAATTATCAAAGAACTATCGAAGATATACGTATTAAAGTAAATAATAAATTTGTGACTAATGCACATGACGGTGTACGTTTTCTAGGTGTTTATTTGGATGAATTCCTGAACTTTAAATTACATTGTGATAAACTTATTTCGAAAATGAATTCTCTGAAGTTTCTTTTCTTAAATATGCGAACGGTGCTGAACCTTTCCCAGCTTGTACACGTTTACTATGCCCAAGTAGATTCAAGACTTACAGACGGAATTTATTTATGGGGAAATACGACTAATTCAGTTAGTGTTTGCNCGCGACACACGGCGGTAGAGGCTTGATCTTAATCATACTCCACTAGAGTTCTTCTTGGAAATGATAGTACGTCTACTCAAACCAAGAACGGCAACCAATTTAACACGAGGAACATTAAAATGACTGAATAAATAAAGTATCAATAAATTTCACGTTACAGAATTCAACATTTTACCCCTTCCCCATTTGTTTATATACGAATTATGTGTTTATGTATATAGAAATAAGAAAAGCATTGATATTAACAAAGATAAGTATGTACAATTAAGTATAACACGAGACATGCTATGCTGGTGATCTTAAAGTGCCGTTTGCCAAACTAAAACTAATCCTGAATGCTCCTTGTTGCTTAGATCCAAAATGTTTTAATCGTTTACCAAACGATGTTAAATACTGTTTGTAAATATTTTTAAACGAAAGTTAAAGTAATTCCATTAATAATTTTTTCACTTTCAAACTCTAATTCAACTGGAATATAATAGCAAAAATATAAAACGCTCATTATACAACCTCCTCGAACGCGGTTTTCTTGTACTGCCCATTAATATTTATGACATTACCTGCAGCGTGCGAAACTGGCGCTAGTTTTATGACTAATTACCGACATCCATTTCGGAATTTTAATACCGCGTCTAGTATTTTTCGAACGCGGTAAATGTGACTTAAGCAGCGGTTATTCCGTACGCGATGTAGAAGCAATGTAAGACCGGTTGGGTTCCCTGGGGCGCGGATAACATGGCCGTCTGCGACTCACAGCCTCGGGTATGGGTGGTACCGCTCATGGTACCCTTCCGATGGGCTGGTGGTATCGGACGGCAGCATATGTTAAAAAGAATTCGGTGGACTCGGATAGCGCAAGACGTAACCGCGTGATAAAGAAACAAAAGTGTCTCAAATATAAGAGAATAGAGCAAAAATTGTAATTATTTCTGTTTAAAAACGTTTTGTTCAAAGAACGTTGATAAATGTTATAATAATTCAATTAACTATAGTTTGTTTTCTCAACTTTCATAATATTAGATAAATATAAGATAACATACTCGGAAAGAATGCCCTTAAAGAATTACCAAATTATTGTAGTCCTTCATTTTTCAAAATATATTGAGATATCCACAAACATGTAAGAACATCTAACGATATCCACGTATATTCAAAGACATATGTAGATACCCAAGAATATCCGTAGACATTGAGAGACATCTGTAAACTTTTATGGACATTCATGGACATCTGTGATCATTTATGAACATCACGTATATTTCTAGGCATCCGTGGATATTCCACGACATCTGTAGACATTTATGGAAGTTGGCGAACATTTATAGACATCCAAAGATATTTCATGGCCAATCAATAACGTCTGTGGATCTTTATAGACCTCCACGCATATCCAGACATTCAAAGTTATCTGTGGACATTCGAGAATATCTGTGAAGATATCTGGACATTCACGGACATCTATGGAGGTTCACAAACATTCGAGTATATCTAAGGATATCCTTATATCTGTATGGATATTCACAAGCATTCACAAGGATATCTTTATATCTGTAGACATTAAGCGACATCTGCAGACTTTTATGGATATCTATGGCCGTCTGTGATCATTTATGAACATCCACGAATATCCACAGACAACCGTGGACAGTTCTGACGACATCTGTGGACATCCAGGGACTTCCATAGACTTCAATGGACCTCCACAGACATCTGTAGACATTTATCGACATCCGTTAATATCTATAGATATCCAAAGATCATTGCACGTTTGGGTGCGGTTAGACATTTATGGACATTCACGAGCATACAAACAATCAAAGGCGTCTGTAGAGATTCAAGATTATCTGAAAATATACGTAGACATTTACGGATATCTGTGGACATTCAAGGATATTTCTGGACTTTAAGATGTAGATATCTACAGACATCTGTACATATATCCATTAGGGTGGTCCAAAAAAAAAGATTTTGTTTCGTCTCTTGTGAAAATATGTTAGTTTATCATGTTTTAAGAGCCTTCTCAAAAAATCAGTTCAAACAAAATTTTTTAGAGGTCGCTCAAGATTTTTAAAAATTTCCAAAATCGTCAAAAATTGATTTTTTTTCATAAATTTTGTTTCTCGTTATTTTATCATTTTCTAGGTTGAAAAAAATCTCGATTCTGAAAATTTCAAATCGATATTTTGATTTATAAAATTAACTCATAATTATTTTAACTTTCAAAGTAGTGTACCTATGTTTTCGAGCGACCTCTAAAAATATATATCAATGAACTAAACTGTTTTTTTTTTAATTTGATGAACAAAAGAATAGAAATAAATCACGAGACACTTTCAAAAAATTAAAAAATTGTAAATATTTGATACCCACAGTGCGGTAGTAAATTTTGCCTCGAGAAATTTTTTAAGTGTCTCGTGATTTATTTCTATTCTTTTGTTCATCAAATTCAATAAAAAATTTTTTAGTTCGTTTATACTTATTTTTAAAGGTCGCTCGAAACATTTTAGGTACACTACTTTTAAAGTTGAAATAATTATGTGACTTAGAAATTAAAATATCGATTTGAAATTTTCAGAATCGAGATTTTTTTCAACCTAGAAAATGATAAAATAACGAGAAAAAAAATTTATGAAAAAAAATCAATTTTTGACGATTTTGGAAATTTTTAAAAATCTTAAGCCTCTAAAATTTTTTTTTTTTTGAGGGGGCTCTTAAAACATGATAAACTAACATTTTCACAAGAGACACGAAAAAAAATATTCGTTTTTTTTGGGCCAACTAATATCCATATTCAAATGCAATCACAACATCTACCAACATCCAAAGACAACCACAGACCCCTAGGGTCATCCGCAGATATTTGTGGGCATTTATGGACATCTGCGAATATCATCAGATATTCCGTGNTCAATTTAGTATAAAAAAGTCACATTTTCGCACCAACTAAAATTTTAAAAAATTAAAAAATTATAAATATTTGATACTCACAGTGTGGTTGTAAATTTTGTCTCGACAAATTTTGTAAGTGTCTCGTGAGTTATTTCTATTCTTTTGTTCATCAAATTCAATAAAAAAATTTATTAGTTAATTGATATTTATTTTTAGAGGTCGCTCGAAAACATTTTAGGTACGCTACTTTTAAAGTTTAAATAATTATGAGTGACTTAGAAATTAAAATATCGATTTGAAATTTTCAGAATCGAGATTTTTTTCAACCTACAAAATGATAAAATAACGAGAACAAAAATTTAAGAAAAAATTTTAGACGATTTTGGAAATTTTTAAAAATCTTGAGCGACCTCTAAAAATTTTTTTTTGAGCTGATCTTTTGAGGGGGCTCTTAAAACATGATAAACTAACCTATTTTCATAAGAGACACGAAAAAAAAAATATTCGTTTTTTTTAGGCCACCTAATATCCATATTCAAATACAATCACAACATCTACGAACATCCAAAGACAACCACAGACCTCTATGGACATTCGCAGATATTTGTGGGCATTTATGGACATCTGCGAATATCATCAGATATTCCGTGACCATTCAAGGACATTTGTACACATTTATGGACATTTGTACACTACAAAGATATCTGTGGATATACGTGGACAATCATAGAACATTTGTGGATATCAGCGGACTACTGTTTATATTTATGGACATATGTAGACTTGTATGGACATCCACGGACATCTGTGACCATATATGAACATTCCACAGATTGTTAGTAACCCGAAAATGTTCCACGACATCTGTGGACATGCGTAGACTTTCAAGAAATGTCTGTGGACATTTAAGAACATCTGTATAGACATTTATCGACATTTACCGACATCCAAATACATGCAAAATATCCGTGGCTGAATCTTGTTAAGTGTATTCATAATTATATAAAGCTTTCTAGTTTACATTTCTTTACTTTTTTCTGTCTTTTTGCAGTGTTAGCAGTGGGGTAGCAAATCCTAAGTGAAACAGTAGTCCAATATAAGAGCCTTTCTCATACCTTTTTACTCGATGCTGGCGATGCCAAGTAAAGATCTGATCTGCGATCTGTAGCGAGATATTCTCGGAGCAGTTACAAGCAATTAGTATTGTTCTAATTACGAGAGTATGTGGTTATATATTAAGATGTAGAAAATTAAAATTAAATATATTATTTCCACGGGCCATAAAATAGACTAATTGTATAATTCTCGCGAGCTCCTGATGTGAATACGATAAAAGGAAAAAATATCAGTAGATTTAAGGATACCGACGCCATGTTATTATTTTTATAGAGGAGTTTATACATATTTTAATACTGATTAAGTCGGATCGGTACAGCTGTGTAAGATACCTTTTCGTAAGCCATAAACGTACGTTTCAGTTTCATAAATCATTCGTTTGATGTGATATAAATTGTAGCTCATTTTTCATGTCTCCAGTTATTTATGATGGCAGCTTGCAACGTTCCCGTTCGTAAAAAATTGGATATGTGCCTGCTTAGGTAAGGATTGAAGGATTTTACGGAATTATATATAACCTGGGGAAATTTAAATACATAAATAATAAATTTTGCGTTTTTTGTAGGCGCTGAACTTTTCGTTCGTAATAGAATAGATTTTAGTTCGATCTGGTTCTGATTCGAAGATTACAGATATTTTTAGAAATAGGGCACTTTGAGATTTTAGTTGTTTACTGTATACTGGATTTACAGGAATGGTGGAAAACCGTAACTTCCCGAAGAAAATTCTAGGATTTGCAGTGTTTGTTTTGTTGGAGAAGAGAAATCCAATAATCCGCTGAACGGATCTGATAACCACATTACAGTTTCTCTAATATATAGAAAAAAAAAACAAAATCTCAACACACTTTTGCGAGTTTACGATTGTCAACCTCAATCGCAGCTGTATCCACTTTTAAAGATGCAATCTCTCAACATGTATATAGATAATTTTTTAAAAAAGAAAGTTTTTGTAAATAATAACAAATATATTATATTTAAGTAATACAACATAAACATTTGGATACTTAAAATATGAAGAAACAATACTAATGTTTATAAAAATTAGGAATACCTACCTATTCGAAAATTATTTTTTCTAAGTTTTCGGATGAAAATGACAACAATGGCAACCCTAATGAAGCCACTGAAGTATTTAACAAACTTGGTGACTTTGTTAACTTGTTCTAAATAGGTACTGAGGCTAAAGATAAAAACATGAAAATTAAAAAAAATACCTCGCGAGGAAGAAATTGAACATCATCCAATTTAACAAACGGTACAATTTGACTAAACAAGAATAAATTTCCATGAGATTAGAATTAACGCAGATAACATTTTTCCGGAAACGGAGGCACCGATAATTATGATTGTGCTTCTTGATTTATTATTTAATTTAATAACCGTTATTAAGTTCATCATAACAATAACTTATGTATTATGTAAGCAAATCTTTGCCTAACTACATAATTACGATTATGTTATGGATTCTGACTTTGAAGGGGATCCTACGGAATTTTACGTGTTAGGAGCAACGAGGCACTGACTTCTCCTTTTTTTTAAATTAGTACTTAATGATGCGTAAGTATACAAAATCGCAATCCGATTAAAAAAATTTGTCATTAGCGTTTGAAATCTGATTTTAGTCACTAAAAAACCACCTGTAAAAGATCTACAAATCTGCAACTGTTTGAATTTAGAGTCGTTTCAATGACTTTTCGATAATTTGCCTGTTTGGTTTTCAAAATTGTTTTACACCTGAAATACTTGTACAAAAATCGAGTGAAGTTTTTCTGAAAACGAAAAAAAAATACACACTCTGAATGTACTTACTTTTACCGTTCCGCTAGTAATAAATTGCTGCTAATAATAAATTACTACGTTTAACAGTCCATGTGTGTCACAAATATGCAAAGTATTTCCACATTGCCGCAATCTTATTTCTGCTAATTAATATGCAGTCAAGGATATCAGTCATACGAACTTTCAGACGTATCCTAGATCCGTAAAATTCTTAAACTGCTGTTTAGATACTTGTAGAGCAGCTAGCAGCTGCACCGTCGGAAGTTTTATAATTTACGCTATCTCATACGAATATCTCAAAGAGGCAAACTTTAATTTGTATAACAAAAACCAAAATTTAAAATAACTAACACTTTTAACTAACACAAATAAAATACACGAATTAATATAGAACTAAGTAGCCTGAAAACAGATAATTAAATTTTTAGATTTGATTTATACAAAAAAAAAACATGAATTGTATAATACACAAAACACTGCACTATACACTCACTGTATACAGCTGCTGCCATCATATAATGACAACGATGACCAACAATCAAATTATTGTTAGCACGGAAGTGAACCTAACAGAATATTGCATGTCTACCTTATCCACTTTAGGTTGCAGATAAAATACCATAGATAGCGAAATTTATTGATTTCCATTTTAATTTAAATTACATAATTATATTTGTCCTTTATCTTTTGTATCAGAAAATATCGATATTTGAATTAATGATAAGGTAAATCCTACAAATTACTAATAATATCACAATTTATCACCATCAGGATATTGTAGAAATTTATCGCATTGACAATGGGAACTAAATCAGTTTAGAATGTATGTAAAAGATGGCGCCACAAGGAAACGTTAAAAATGAATGCAAAATTTTGAACTAACCTAAAATATACCTACTCTTCAAAAACACTTGTTTATTAAAAAAGCACTTCATTTGTACTAAATAAATATGTTTCCAACTAGTACTCAGTGCAGGTTTTGGATGTTCAGCAGCGAAGAAGAATTAAATAAGTTAAGAGAAAGAGCAAATTTAAAACATATCCAAATATATGGAAGACAGATCAATGTAAGTTTTGAAAAATGTGTAGATACAAAGACCTAATTCAATCCGTTATAAGGACTCGGCGAAATATGAATTCTTTCTCACGCCAGAGGAAGAAAAAGTGATGGTTAAGCGGTACGAATTACATCTAAGGGATTTTTGTAAACGTTTTCAACCGCCCATGCCGAGGTGTGTGGTGGGCACATCTTTTCATTACTTCAAACGATTTTATATAAACAATTCAGTGATGAACTACCACCCAAAAGAAATCATGTAAGTGTTTACAATTGACATAAATCTTCCTTAAATAATGGAGTGTTTGTTTCTTCAGGGTTACTTGCATTTATTTAGCCTGTAAGGTAGAAGAATTCAACGTATCAATCCAACAGTTTGTTAGCAACATTAAAGGCGATAGAGAAAAAGCCACAGACATTATTCTTAACAACGAACTGTTGTTAATGGAACAACTCAATTTTCACTTATCGATTCATAACCCGTATAGACCGGTAGAAGGCTTGCTGATTGATATCAAGGTAAGTAAATTGATTATTTAAATGAACGATATTTTAGTACTGTTTAAGTTAGACCCGGGGATCACTACATGACCCGGAAAGACTCCGTCCTGGAATAGAACATTTTCTGGAAAGAGCGGTACTAACCGATGCTATAATGTTGTATTCTCCCAGCCAAGTAGCACTAGCGGCTGTTCTGCACGCCGCCTCCAAGTTGCAGGAAAATTTAGATTCGTACGTAACAGACATATTATTCGGCGAGGACGGAAAGGGGAAATTGGAGGATTTGATTGAGGCTGTAAGAGGTATGTAAATTTAACATTTTTGCTGTACACTTTTGTAAGCGTGGTGAGTGTTTATATCTAACTTCATACAGGGTCATGTAGGCTCAAAAATTGCGATCTGAAAGATTTTTTGAACAAACGAATAATTGAAAACTCATTTTTTACTTGTTTTCGACTGGACTTTGACCAAAAATATTCCCATTTTATTGAATAATTGTAATAAAAAAGGGTCCTTAGCACCTTAATACAGGGTGTTCCTCATAAGAACCAATACGGAGCAGGGGCATGTAAGGAAACCCAAAATATGGTGATTTAACGCAACTTACCTTTATACTTCACCCACGGAGTTTCCGAATGGACTTTCAGAACACCCTGGATAACAGTTTAAGCAAAGAATTTCCATTTTTTGGCCTAAATTTCCCTAAAACTGTGGGCAATGTCGACAGTTAGACGGACCCTCTTGTTCGATTTTAAACAAGGAATTGTTAATTATGTAGGTTTTTAACACATTTCGATATAAACTGTGTTCTGTTTATGATAAAAATCGTTAATAGCCCAGTTACTGCAGCTGAAAATATAGTAATAGCTCCGAATTTTTTATAACTGCATCAATTTTTTTCAAAATTTAGAATTAGGCTCATCTTACCCCCCACTTCAAAACTTATACTAGCGCTAGGTGTGCTTTTGTTCTTAAGGGGTGAAAACCACCCCTTATTGGAAAAAAAGAAAAAATACAAATTTAAGCATTTTATGTAATCAAATCTTTTTTATTTATGCAGTATGAGTAATTTTCTGTGCTATCTAACATGAAACTTAATGTATCCCAAATTTTTAACCCGGAAAAACCTTTAAAAACCACCCCTTTGGATGAAAATAGTATAACATTTTTTTTCAACTTGAAACGTTTTAATCGTGCATTTTTATCAAATTAAAATTGATTTTTTTATTAAAAAATCTTTTTTATCGATTGCAACTTTTCAGCCCTAGAAAAATACTCCTTCTTTCGAAAATAAAATGAAAAAATATCATTGAAAGAGTAGAAACATTTTAAATGTGCATTCGTATTAAATAATCATGTATTCTCTTATTATAATATAGTAGTTATAATATAGTACTTATAGTACTGGTTTATTCGAATATACACATACTAAATACGTATTGAGATGAAATCAGATTGACGAGAGAATGGTTGAAATGGTTATTACAAAATTTATTATTGATTTGATTATCATGTTATTAAATTGGAGCATAGGCTAAGATATTATCAGAAAAATATAGTTGAAATAAATTNTGACGATAACTTTCTTACTTTTTAAGATTTTTAATCGCACAAAGGCTCATTTTGCAGGGAATTGTAAGGGCTACGTGAACTGTTGAGTTAATCTTTTTTAAGCCCTTCATTTTTAAGCTTGAAGGGTTTAAAGGGCTCGAAAAGGGTGGTTCTCTCATTCATATGATAACTTAAAATGGCGATATCTCGCTTAATATTAATTTTAGAGAAGTTAAATTTTTTTACTCTTGTATTTTTTTGTACACCCTTTAATTTTTACGTTACAGCGTAAGAATCGATTTATTTTCAAAAATTTGAAAAATTAACATTTTCAAGAATTAAGTTTTTTTCTAAATCGTGCTTTGTAAGTGAGCCAATGACCCAGAACATATTCTTAGAACATAAATGAAGAAATCTGTAAATGGATTGCATTTAATTTTAATTCCGTCACCAAAGGCACTGATTTGTTTATTAATTTTTTTCTTAAAAAAATGAGACTATCATGTTACTTCGATCATATTTCCGTTAATTCTAAAGACTTTTAAAACTGCTCATTTTAAAGGTTTTTCAAAGTACTTTAAAAAAGGCCCAAATAGTTTTTTCCTAATATTTATGGTTTTGGCGTTTTTAATGTTAACTGGTTCCAATTTAGTTTTTAGCTAACATATAACAATGTTTAAAAACCCATAATTCAGTTTATATTGCAATTAGATAAAAACAAAATAATACCATTAAATTTGTTTTTTTATTACCTTTCTTTTTATCCATTACAACTTTTTCGTTAAATCCAATGGTTTCAGAGTTATTTGCAAAAAACTGTCCGAAAACGAGCACTACAGTAAAAAATCAACATTTTCAATGACGAATTACTCGGAAAGTATTGGATTATCCAAAAAACTTTATATAACATTTGTTACTTAAAATTGACTCCTCTATCGATTTCTGTAATTATTTTGGTCGTAAAAATTTCCACCCCCAAGGCAAAAGCACACTTCGGCACTATATAAGTTTTGTTTCTTGAGGCATTCCCCACATTGAGTCAAAATTTCACATCAATCAGTTCAGTTCTAAGGAATTCGAAGGTAAAAACCCTGAGTAACTGGACTATAAACATGTTTTAAATCTATCTTGATTCTCTTGAAATTATTTATTAACTAAATTTACTGTGTAATTACAATAAAAAATTGGACTGACTAAAATACAGATGCAATATCATCAATTTGTTCATGAATTATATCATGAATTTTTTTAGTTGTGAAAAACTGCTATAAATGTGTCCAATTTTGATAAAAAAAAAAGTTTGAACTTTATTGTACCAAACCAAAAAAGGTATTTACTTGTAAATAAGGAGTGTTCCAAAATGCGCGCAAGAAGTAATTTTTATAGAATTTTTATGACGTTCTCAGGCATTCGGTCGATGGTTAAAATGGCCGATTCAATTCTAGACAGAAATCAACAAAAGGCGCTTGATAAAAAGCTGGAGAAGTGCAGGAACCCAGAAAATAATCCTGATAGTGAAATGTAAGTTTCAGGCGTTATTAATATCGCATCGCTTCAGCTGAAAGCCTTACAATGAAGCTGCTTAAACTTCGTACAATATTAATACAGTCTCTGTACAAATATGTGTCATGTTTGCAGATATAAAAAAAGGATGCAGGCAATGTTAGATGAAGATGATGACCTCTACCATGCCATTTCCGCCCAAAGGAATTCTTTGGATAATTCTACGCTGAATATGTCTGTACCGGCTTCTCCTGAGGTCGCATAGAATGCATTTGTTGATAAATTTCAAACACAAACAGTTGTTTGATTCAGAGATGCTTTACAAAAGCAAATTATAATAATAATAAGTTTATATATAATATCAAATTTTACTTGAAATTATTTAATTTGATATTTTTGAATGGTTTCTTCTTTTCGGTGTAACAAGAAGTTTTTTTTTTATTACAATATTTAAACCTGTTTATACTATTTGGAAAATTTTTTTAATTGTAGCGTAGAATTAGAGTAGAAAATGTTAGAAATGTCTCCCAAATAAGTTTTTAAAAAACTGGAATGAATATTTTCTATCTAAATCAATTCCTGGAAATTAAAATTAATAATGCATTAACAGTTTTTTTTTCACGTCCTAATAAATGTATTTGCCAAAAAAGTAGCAGGCAAACATTTGTCAATTAAAATTCAACAGTTGGACAAAGGTCTCTAAATTTTGTTAGTCAAACGTAACAAACTGCACTAATGCAGAAACTTAAATGGTCAAAAGTATTTCCGAAATTTTTCCGTGAATTTTGAAATTTTTTTTTTTTTTTCATTTACACGAATTTAAAAAATCAGGAAAAAGGGGTAATTTACGGTTTTTTAGAAAATTGGCGGCTAAATTAGAAATATTCACGAAATGACTAATGTTAAGCATGACTTTTACAGTTCAATGTACTCACAAGAACCCTGTGAAGGGGTTCTCGATTCTCGATCTAGTGTACCATTTCTTTGTTTCAAACAAATTTTTGAAAAAATTAAAGGGTCACGACACTTCATATAAACACGACTAAAATGGAAAAAAAATATTTTGAGATTTTCTCACATTTTTACCACAAATAACGTTTACATTGACGAGAAAAAAAAAATCAAACAATTTTCGAAAAAATTTTTGGAGTTTTTTTTTGTTTTTTTTTTTTTGGAAAACCTTCCGGATATTGAAGAAAACAAAATCCAATTGTTTCCAGCACGATTCAATTTTTTCATCCTATGCTTCTGTTAATCAACTTTTAATTAAACTCAAATTAATGTTGATGACCCAAACCAGATTTCGACCCAGTCATACCGTTTTTTGAGACAAATTACTAATTTATTTTTGTGCGGTCTGTAATCACTTAAAAAACAGTTTTTTTAAAACTACCCTTTTTCTTCGAAAAAGAAGCTTTCTCTCTTTTTTCTTCAACAATTTAAACGTTATTTGCGGTAAAAAATGTGAGAAAACCTCAAATTTTTTTTTTCATTTTAATCATGATTATGAAGTCTTTAAGCTCAAAAAACGTGACCCTTTAATTTTTTTCAAAAGTTTGACTATTTGAAACAAACAAACGGTTCCCTAGATCGAGACAAAACTTCACTGGGTATATCGAACTCTAAAAATCTTGCTTAACATTAGTCATTTCGTGAACATTGCTAATTTAGCCATCAATTTTCTAAAAAACCATAAATTACCCTTTTTTCCTGTTTTTTTTTTAATTCGTGTAAAGTTAAAAAAAAATCCTAAAAGTTGCGGCAGCACGTTATAGGAATTTTATTCGTTTTCGAAACTGCCCTATAATTCTCTGTGACAACCGTAGCTCCCAAAAAATTTCGACCGAAAAATCTAAAAACTACAATCTTAGAGCTTCAAAATGCTTTTTTTTAATTCCCGATACGACCATTTTTCACCTAAATAGTCTGTCAAACATCACGGAAAAATTTCGGAAATTTTGTTGGCTCTTAAATTTTTTACATTAGTTTAATAGTCACAAAGTAAAGCAACTGCAGATATTACCTGTTCTAAAGTAACAGTCCCATATCACAATTCTCAAGTAACAGTTCCAAGAAACTGTTGCAAGATAATGGTGCCAAGGGACAGTTCCGAAGTAACGGTTCCGAGGAACTGCTGCAAGGTCATGGTTTTCAAAGTAATACTTCCAAAGTGACGGTTCTAAGGAACGATTCCAAAGTAACAGTTCTAATATGATAGTTGCAAAGTGACGGTTATAGAAAGAATGCTCGGTTTCAATGTAGTTTTCCCAAACAATTGTTCCCAAGTAATAGTTTCGAAGTAACGGTTCCAAGGAACAGTTCCAAAATAATGGTTACACAATAACGGTTCCAAGGAGTATTCCAAAGTAACTGTTCCAAGAAATGGTACCAAAGTAACTGTTGTAAAGTAACTGTTTATAACGATTACAGTAATTGATTACAAAGTAACCGGTACTGGTTACAAAGTAACATGTAGCTGTAACAGTCTATTTCGGTCGTCCATACAGTTTTCTGATTTCAAAATATTATACAAGCATTTTTCAAATTAGTTTTCCATTTACATGGCATTTTGTCCTTTTTCTTGTCTTCTCTCCTTGTTTTGTCTTGTCTGTCTTTAGTTTTTTCATTTCATGTCGACTGTTTCGTTTTGTCTTTGACTTTTATTTATTGTACTCTATTCAATTATCTGCCTCTTATCTGATCTATACCGGGTGTCTCAGAATATATGGGCAATCTCTCGGATTGTTATTTCCTATCTTTAGTTTTGTTTGTTCTCTACTCAACTGTCTGGTTATTATCATATCTCTTATCACGTCTGTCTGTTGTATTCCCTTTTTTTTTTTTGTTTTGTTTAGGTATCTGTTGTTTTTTATATATATTGTCCTGCCTTTTATTGTTTTCATTACTACAAATTATATGAAATAATTTACCAGATTTCCAAAAAATGAAACATTTCAATTCTTGCAAGCGTCATCTAGTATTGCTTACTGCTACTATCGTATTGCTGACAAGACTACAGATAACTGTAATGTAGTAGTTCAGATTTTTACCATTGCTTGTCTCTCTAACAGTTTTAAAATTTCAAATCATTTCTTACAGAAATTTTTGAATTCAAAACCAGAAACAAGTGATTTAAATAAAACTAGAGCAACTAAGATTTATATTTATTAAATAAAATATTTCAATATAAACGGCCTATCAGAAAAATATATCCTAAATTAGTATAAATAAAGTTTACTTTCACAATCTTAAGGATTCCCGAGATGTCTGCCGAAGTTCTGCAGTTGCAGTATTGGGGGAGTTTCGTTAGGTTGTTCCTGATGCGGATAATCTACGTAGTTCTGCATACACGGCCTCGTGTGGCTACCAACCGGCATTTGGGGGACTAGTGGCGAATTGGGGGGTAGGGGTAACATATTCGGCGGTACTAAAGGGGCTGTACTTGAGAGACCTGGCTGACCGGGATAGTTGAAAAACCTAGAAAAATAGAGATGTGGTCAAATAGCAGCTTAATGCTCAAATAGCAAACGTGATCTATGATGAAATTGCAGCTGCAGTTGCCTTAATGTGGCATCATATTCGTACGATTTGTAAATTTTGAAACTAACTTTTATTCTGACAAAAAAAATTAAAAAATACGTTGCTTTGTATACAATACAAAGGGTTAGATTAGCGTAAAACTGAAGTTTGTTAATTTACGAAAAATAATGTGTTTTCTTAGAAAAAGCAACATAATTTTTTCTAATAAATTCGTTATACATTTTTCCTTGTGCCAATTTTAAACAGGATCATTAATTGAAACTTATCATATATTGGCCTCAAAGTTGGCCCTTTTAGAAATATGCCCTTATGTCTACTAACTGCTGATGCTACAAAGTTTTGGGAAAATAATCAAAACTGGTTACTAACCACAATCTGTCCCCTAAGAATATGGGCCTAGGCGTTAAAATACCCATGGAACTATAATATTGTTGAGCTAATATTTCAATATCGTTCGTGTATTTCCTTTTCCATTTGGTCCTCCTATTTTGAAACCATATTTTTATCTGGAACGAAAAATAAGGACATATGAAGCAATAACCTAACGACAGGTTCTTATTTACTTGATTTTAGGAAAAGGAATTTCTAAACTTATAATTGAAATAGTCAAAAATATACTTTAGATACCTGAGTTTCAGTCAGTTTCAAAGTTTTTGACAGCTGACATCGTTTCGCCACCGATAAGTATTTGTTTCTTTCAAATTCTGCTTCTAAGGACTTTATTTGCGATGCCGTGAAAGCGGTCCGAGGTCGTTTTTTCCTTTCATCGTCGGATTTGCTCGAATATGAAAAATCTGTAACAAATGATAAAAAAAATTAAGTTTCAAATATACGATGTGCAATATCTAAAAATCTCTTGGGAGCGTATAGGAAATATCAAAATAACACTACTATTTCCTTTAATTTTTTTCTAATGTTCCTCTTAACGTAGATATCAGACTCCAAATAGTAGCCAGAGATTTACTTTTTGAGTTTTAACTTTAAAATCACCTTGTACGATAGGGTATTACTGATATGTGTTACGTGATTTGATGTTAAAACTGGTCTTTGTCATTACAAAGTATCAAGAGACGGACTGGCCCCAACATCTGTCAAAATAAGTGTTGGGGCTAGTCCGTTTCTGGATAGCTTTAATGCAAAAGATCAATTTTAACACCAAATTATGAAGCTTTATTTGCAATACGCTGTACAAAAATTTTATTAAAATATACAAGGTAGTTTTAAAATTAGAACCCAAAACGTAAATCTCTGAGTACCACTTTGAGAAACATTAGGAAAAAAATATATAGGAAGTCCTAGTATATTCAGGAAAAGCGACTAATAAGAAAGTGTTGCTAAGAAACTCTGTATTATAATAGCAATTTTTCATGTTAAAATTAGGTAAAATGTCATATACCAAGCTTAGTAAAAATTATTTTGCCAATACGGTTTTACTACTTTCAGTCGATGTTTTAGTAGAACAAGATTACCTATCAACGGTAAAAATAATTTACCTATGACTAAAAGAATCAAAGTAAACAGTTATGGCAAAAAATGACTTATTAACGTCTAAGTCTTTTATTTGAAGTAAACAGTTATCATTGTATCTACAATGCGAAATATCCATCCGAGAACTCAAAAGCATTTTGCGTTCGAGATGCAAGCAATATTTTTTTGAAAACTGCAATAAAATAAGACAATTGTGTTAGCCATACATTATTTAAAAAATAATTATTTCTGACTAAACTACGCAGAATTCGAAAAAAAAAGTAGAAATTTTTTCTTCAAAAAAGTCTAATTTATTAAAAAATATTATTTGCTTGATAATTCAAAGGAATAAAAAAAAAATGGAAAATTTTCTGTTAAGAGTAGTTACAAAACTATCCTTATTTATAACCGATTTTCATTAAACTGATTGTAGTTAAAGACCCCTATAGTATGATTATTACCTACAATTTTCATTCCGTTATTTTATTCAGAAAGAAAATTATTTAAAAAAATATCCAAATGATAAGACCCCTTTGGAGGGCCATATCTCGGTAACGGTGATCCGGAGGATCAATGTTTATAGGAACTATTTTTACTATTTTTGGCCCTATTGTAGTATTACAACCCCGGGTTCGATAGAAAAAAATAAACGTAATTGTGGCCAAAAATATGTGATCGTCATAAGGAATACCTACGTTGTATACATCCATTTTTAATTGACCGAAAGGCGCTGGCTACTAACTTTAAAGAGGGGAAATATGGTTTAATTTTATAAAACAAAAGCAGAGTAAATACACCTAACTTTATTATTTACGTACAACAGTCTTCAAATTAAACATGTAACAAATAGAAAGTACAACAAAAACATTAACAATAATTTAACATAAAATGAGACTGCCAGGCTCACCTAGAACTCCTGTGGGGAAAGAGCATGGCAGAGAAACCCACGATCGTTGCTCTAACTACCCAAATATAAATATAAAACAACCGCTAACCAAAGGCATAAATTAAGATCCTTTGCTACTGATAAATAACACCCGACTCATTTAATGTCTCACTAAATATCACCTCGCTCGAATTAGACATACACACTTCCAAGTAAAACTGAAGAGGTTTGGTGTTAGTTAGCGGGCAGGGCCGGAAGGTACTGGAGTCCGATACGGGAGGCAATCCAGCTATGAGTTGAGATTTCGGAAGATCTGTTTTAGCAATTCTTTTTTTGTATTTAATTATTCTTTTTTTTCATATTCATTCCTCACGGGCGAAAATGTTAGCAAATTCAACAAGGCTCTTACATGCGTATGACATAAAGTGAGCACAAGAAATGCTTTATTATTTGTTTTTCGAACAATGTAATCATAACAAGTTAAATGTGAAACAAAGGAGTTGTTATTGCAATATCTGGGCAGTCACGACAATATGTATAGATTTTAACATGTAATAAATAATGATCAATAGCCAATAATAATTATTGTAACAATTTTACCTTAGAAAAATATATGTCCTTGAGCATAAAGCAATGGAAGCTAAACATACAAAGGATTATTATCATTAAACATCTATAATCATAACAATCATAAGATTACATAGAACAATTAACAACAAAGTACTTAGAGAATATTACCTGATAATTAATACGGGTTAAACACTTTGATTTTTCACTATTTTTCCTCACTGCCCGCCGATCGTCTTACTCCCATCTCCACACTGTTCTCACTTCAACTCTTTAGGCTTCCTTCCAGAATTCCCCACCTAAGCGCTTCTTTTTGTACTTCCTCCTACCAACTGTCAATATTACGCTTTCATTATTGTGCAACACCCATGTAACAGGTGACGTCGAAATTGATACAATAAATATGGTTTTGTACACTATTTTCACCCCCTTAAATTTTGTACCAACTTTTTCAAACACCCTGTATATTGTAATTCATATTCTAAGCTACGATAACTGACAGCACTGGATCTGACAAATTTAACTCCTACAATATTGCCACTTTAAATTTACACATAGTGCAAAATAAATCGTAATCGTCCTGTTTATAATAGTTACTGTTTTGTATTGACATGTTATATTATTTAGAACGTATATTGTTTAATTAGTAAAATCATAAATAAGAAGACAAAAAATGACAAAATTATTTTGACATTTGTTTTATGTTCTAGAACGAAAAAGACTGGCGTTCTAGAACATAAAATATTTTACAGCTAAAGACTAATTTTGTCAACTGAAAATTTCACGAAAATGTCTACTTTTGATGACAGTTTTCGAAAAAATTTTTCTCTTAGGCTTCTTTAACAAAATACTTAGGTACTTTTTATTGTGACAGTAGCGTGTAACCTTCTGGAGCCTATTTAAATGAGATATTTTGTTAGGGTTAATCAATTTCTGGGCGCAAAAACGTCAAATTGACGCGAGTTTAATGAGCTTCGAGGAGATTTTATAACTCGTAAAACAATTAAGTGTAATTATGAGAGAGGTAGATCCTCGTATTTCTCTCCTCGTGGATATACATCACAGTTTAATTGGAAACCGGAAATTGTTTATTATATTAAGACGTATAGCTACAACTAAGGCCTTCATGAAAGCAACGGGGCCTCAAATTTTACACCAAACAGTTGTTTTTAATTTGCCGTGGCGAAATTTATGTTTCCAATGTCGGGTGGGAAGTGCAGACACGTTGTGAAGACGCTAATTTGCGCCAGAGACAAAATTAGATTTTAAACGGCTAACGATCTAGAGAGCGTTGAAAAATGATACAAAAAACAAACGCCGCTATCTCGCGGCAATATATTATCAACTAACATGACGGTTAACCTTAAATCCAACATTATTTAGGGGCACTTTTGCCTGAAACGATTAGAGGCATATAACTGACATTAATTTCAGTTATAAATGACATATAAGAATTCTTAAGCACTAAATTAAATTCAGTAAAACTTTGAACGCTTCAAATGAATTTACGACAGCTCAAGTATTTAGGTACACTATTTTAATTGGTTTGAAAATTGCTACATTCTCTTTAGAACTGTCCCCTCTTCAAATAATGGTCGAGATAATGACTTTGCAATGAGAGGCTGCCAGGAAAGATTTAATATCGAGCGGTCGATGAAAACTGGACACGGGGACCATCTGTGCGATATGCAAGACGAATTTCAGTGCCTAACATTCACCAATCCATAGTATATTTCATTAGCAGTCTGGAAATAAGGATTTTTATCTGCTCCCACTATTATAGTAAATACACTATTAATACATTGTTTCTAAGGAGATAAGTGGATTTTACCGTAAACTGTCAGCAACATAACTTTCTGCAATTGTGGCTGATTTCCACCCATCCATCTCTCTTGATTGCTAATACATCAACTCCTGTATTAGCCAGTAACGTTGTCGATGTTCTTCGGAATGAATGACCTGTATATGTTTCAGGATGTTCTAGTTTCAGAAACTGTAAAATCTTATTAGGAATCATAGAAAGGGTATTCTTGCCGACTGGTTGATTGTAACATCTACCTGCTTGATAGCGCATAAAAAAGCGTGAAATTTCAGTTTTAATTTCCAATCTAATCTTGATATATTTCTTGAGAATTTCTAGGTGAGAAACAGAACCCAGATGAGAAATAATTGTAAACGTACGTGACACACCATTTTTAGAATCTGGAATTGTAACTACAATAATGCCGTCGAAATTTTTGAAGTTGACGTTGTCCAAAGTAAGTTATTATCCTTTTGGAGTTTCATTTTGTGAAACTGCAGTTACTGACTCTTCGCAAATGTTTTGATTTTCTCAAACGACTGATATAGTTGTTGTATCTTGCGAGTGAGAAGGGTTAAAAAGTTTTCGTGATACCTCAATTTTTCTTTGTGTGGATTCTTCTATATTTCCTTCTACTACATTGGAAGAACGCCATCCTCCGTGTCTTTTCAGAGTTAGTAAATCAGCGCCGCTCTTCACCAACATGGTTGCCGAGGAACGCCTTTGTCCATGTTCAGTATATTTTCTGAAATTTCTAGTTTTAGATATTCTGCTACAATTTTCGGAACACCACTGAAGGTATGGCATCCAACGTGTTGTGCGTAACACCTGCCGTTTGGTGTCGTCTTTGCGGCTCGACGTTAGGAAATTCAAAAGGTGGGTGAAAATTTTCAGAAGGTCGGCGATTTTCTTAATTCGCCGTCTCAAGATGGGTGATGATTTTATTGTCATATCCAAACCAAAATTTAAAATGTCGTATGTCGTCGTGAGCAGAATTGAAAAAAAATTAAAATGAGGTGTCACTCAACATAAGGTGCCATTTAAAGTTTAAGGGTATTTTACGCCTCTGCCTAAGGGGTAGCTTCCAAGACACCAAAACTTACGCCATCATGTGTTCGCCTTGAAAAAAAAAAATTGACGTCTCAGATTTTTTTTTTGTTTTTTTTATATTTTCCAGGTGGGAAGTCTTAATTTGAACACCCTGTATAAATATATAAAATATATCTTTTTGTTCTATCACCATGTAAAGTCGTCTCTCTTAAAAAAAATAACTCTTGTTTTGACAGTATAAATTGTCGGAATACAAATTTGTTTACGTTTACGGATTGTATAATCCAGTGTTAGTTGGTTGTTACATATATACATTCCCTAATACTTTGTGAGGAACATTCAACATGTCATATTTATAAACTAAATATTTCTGTAATTGTGGGGGAACACCGCTAGTGATTCTATTTCTAAACTTTACTTCGGAAGCTGTTATCGCCTGCAATACATCCCGTGGACTAATTGCTGTTACATGACACTCCTGTCTAAACAGAGATTAATATATTTTTCTCCTAATTAATTGCTCCACCATTTTTACCGCTGCCATTAATACAGTTTTAAGTCTTTAATAATTTATTACAAAATCTATTTTCCGGAATGGAGCTGTTGCCGCTAAAATCAAAACAGAATTATTTCTGAAACGAGCGTTCATAGAATTATCGTTTTTATAGTAACACAAAGTGTAACTTGTATCAAAATAACCATTGCGATGGTACCGGTATTGTGAGGACTTTATTTAAAAATCCATTAATAAAGCTTTTGTTCCTTTCGACACTCAATTTGTTAGACAAATATTACAGACGACAGCGTGATTTGCCAAAATAGTAATCTGGGTAACACGACAAATTCTGGATGAAAGCATAACTTTACATTCATCAATACCGTGTTCATCGGTCAGAATTGAGATTGTTTCATGAAATATGCAGGCATATTCCTTATATTTGCATAAATGTTCAGATATCTTATATCTGCCACATTTTACCTTACTATTTTGATTTATTGGTGTCAAATACACATGTACTACATTAATCTGTTAGTCATTTGTGTATATTATGCAACATCAGATATGGATAAATAGGGGAGATTGGGGCAACTTCATGTAGAGTTGGTGGGGGTAAGATGTGATTACAATAGTACCTATTTTGACAAAAAAATTACCTTTCTGAGGAACGAAATTAACGTGATTGTCATAGCTGTCAACTCTCTTCTTAATGATTCGTGTATGTATATGTTTTTTCATAATATCGCAAAGAAATTTAGCATTGAACACACAAAATCACACCGTACTCTCGTCTCTCACTAAACATTGAAATAAGTTATTCTACGCGTAGAAAGTCACGAAATTACCTACCAAATTGCAAAAGCCTTCAAAATAAATGCTATAAAATGAAGTGGTGACTTACTCGTTTCGCCAAACTTGTTTTTTGCCCGTCTACCACACTATATCAGAAGTAAAATCAACTTGTTACTCCAATTCTCTAATAAAAATTATCAAGCACGTAGGATTTCAAAACCAGACATACTTTCATACAGAACCAAACTTCACGCCGTATAATAAATACTTTTCATATCATGCGTATCATTCGCGGTTCAATTTTGTTGTTCTTTATGTTGTTTTGGATTAATTTAAGATGTCGAGTACCAATTTGACAGTTGAAGTGGTTGAATAAGAAGGAAAACGTAAAACACTGTAATTTGTATAGCCCTTTAATAGTATCTGTTTCAACTTTTCTGCTTTTAAGATCACACCGTGGCTGTGTGTGTAATTTTGTTCCGTAGGAAAGCTTTTATTACAAGAATGAATTGAATGGAATTAGATTGAAAGAAGACTTAATTATGAAGTGGAAACCATAAAATATTATAAAAAATTGTTGGAAATTTTATTCTAATATCTTCTGGTATTCATCAAATGAATCTAACAGCGTGCCAAACATCGCTGATGTTCTGGTATAAATAAATACACTTAATATTCTTCAAGAAATGAAGCGGATTATAAAAATAAAGTACGGGTAACTTGTTCCGTTGAATAGCGATAAATATTGAAAAATATGATCCGAGAACTAAAAATAATATCCGTGGAATTCGGATTTGTGTGGTAAGTATTTACAAATCAAATCTTAACAATGCAATGAAGATGCTGAAATAAATAAGGAATGTAAGCGATTTTTTCATAAGGGGAGCCAGGGCAGTGGTCGATCTGCCCGATGCATATTAAAAGTTAAATTAAGAAATAAAATAATAATATACTGGGTGTTCTAATTAAAATAAGAATGTATTGTTATGGCGTCCCCACCAAGCTGATTGGCTTTTGCTCAGTCGTATAGTTGCCGTGCAGTTTCTATAAACATTTCAAATTCCCCCCGCCCCCTCATATAATATCTATATACAGAGTGACGCAGAAAAGTTGAGTCAAAGCCCAGCCACATACTTTTGGGAACTTCTTACTAGGTTCATGTATTTTTTATTGAAATATTATATCTTGAATATATAAGAAAATAACGTACAAGGTGTTACTTTTTGGGGTTCCCGCCACCTGACATCCCATAACTTTTCTATATGTACATACGGTTATGTCTATTTTATTTACAGAAAGTAAGTTCTCAAGAATGTTTGTAATGTTTGGGTAACTCATTCATTGTAGTAGGTAGTACCACGTGGTACTTTTACATACAGGTTAATTTGAGCAAGGATTTATATGAAAGTATTGAGTCAAATTTCAGCTTTTCCGAGATACCTATTATATGTTTAGTTCCAGCGGAACACTCTTTTAAAACTTAGATTCAATAAAATTTACCTAGTTATCTCAGTGTTTCTCGAGATAGACTTCTACATAAAGTTAGATTAGGTTAACCGAAATATTTTGCAACACTTTTTTCTTGTTTTCCTAAGAGTGAATTTTTATATCAATAAAATTAGTGTTGCTATATACTAACTTAAAATGTTGTCATTCTTATAACCGACAATAAAGGGTTTGGCCCATAAACTAAGTTATTTCAATCTACACATTTTGGTGTTATACAGAGTGTTTTTAAAACCTACAACTCCCACAAAATTGATGTATGGTGATAATATCCGTTCATAACTTTTTCCTCTGTGGGGCAATAATAACAATAATCTTTTTATCTGATAGGTGATACTATTTGACAGTTTTTGGGCATCTTCTAGAATTTTGATTAAATGAGTGGTTTGGGTACAAAAAAAATATTATTTAAATGTCTACATTATCGTGCCACCCATATTATAATAGTCAACAAAGTGCTAGTAGGCACTGATTTTGTAGGTTGACTGTAATTTCAGTCCGATATTTAAGTCATTGTAATATGGATGGCAAGATAATGTAGACATTTAAAAAAAATAATTTTGTATCCAAACCGCTCATTTAATTCTATGTATATTTCTATAAGAGACCCAAAAACTTTCAAATAGTATCACCTATCAAATAAAAAATAGTTATTATTGCCCGAAAAAGGAAAAGTTATGAACAAATATTCACCACACATCAATTTTGTAGGAGTTATAAGTTTTAAAAAAAACACTGTATAACACCAAAATGTGTAGATCGAAAATAAAAGTTCACACCCCAAATAATCGATTAATACGGAGTTATTTACAAAATTTTCACTAACTTTGAGGCGAACTAGCGGCCAAACGAAGCGATTTCGGATATAGGTGAATTAGACTAAATCTGCTTATTTTGAGTTCACGAATCTATGGTCTTCCGTTGTACACGTTATTCTGGGACACCCTGTATAAAAATGCTCGGTAAATAATAGATCTCTTCTCAATATATTGTACTATTTTTTGTCAATTTCGATATCTTCTAGCAGTTGAACAAAGCAACTTAGAACAGACAGAAGTAAGTTTAGTTAAATCTGCTTATTTTGCTACAAATATCAAATAAATTTGTGGTAAATGTCAAAACTTTTACTCTCACAAACGGCATACAAATACAGCCGCACTGAGCGACTGGCCATAAATTTCAGTTGTTGACAAATTACCTAGCAGTGCAGTGCAGTAATATTTTAATGAATATGTAAATGCTTTCTGATCTGTTATAACCAAAATTTACCATTAATATAATAAAATTGTTTGGTGATATAAATAATTAAAACACCTATGTTGTTGGCCAAATGAACTTTTCTACAAATTATTATTTTTTACCTTTAGCAGAAAACTTTTTTAGGGACGCCTATGAAACTCATTAAATTTTATTGATAGTTTTTATACATGTTCAACTGACTTCGGAAAGACTATACCAAATTTTATATGCTTATATTCATTAATGCAAAAAATTAAAGGGTCAAACGAATTTCCGAAATGTTTCCATGATTTTTGATAGACTATATTTAGGTGAAAAATAGTCGTATCGGAAATTAAAAAAAAAGCATTTTGAATAGTCGTATCGGAAATTAAAAAAAAAAAGCATTTTGAAGCACTAAAATTCTAGATTTTAGATCTTTCGGTCGAAATTTTTTACGAGCAATCATGCAATTCTAAGAAATAGCAAATTAGTTGCAAATTTTTTTCTTTTATTGGAGTCCATGGAGTTGGATTTTTTTTTTCATCTTTTACACAAATTTTAAAAACAGGAAAAAATGGTAATTTATGCATTTTTAGAAAATTGACTTTTACAGTTCGATATACCCAGAAGAACCCTGTGAAATTTCATCTCGATCTAACGAATCGTACCTTTGTTTCAAACAGTCAAACTTTTGAAAAAAATTAAAGGGTTACGTTTTTTGAGCTTCAACACTTCATATTCATGATTAAAATGGAAAAAATATTTTTTTTTGAGGTTTTCTCACATTTTACCGCATATAACTTTCAAATTGATGTAAAATATAAAATTTTCGAAATTTTTAGTTTTTTTCTTTGTTTTTTTGGAAACCTTCCGGACATTGAAGAAAACAACATCCAATTGTTTTCAGCACGATTCGGCTTTTCCTTCCTATGCTTCTGTTCAGCAACTTTTTATTAAATTGTAATTAAAGTTGATGACCCAAACCAGATTTCGACCCCGATTCATACCCTTTTTTTGGAACAAATTGCTAATTAATTTTTATGCAGTCTATAGTCACTTAAAAAACAGTTTTTTTTTTCAAAACTACCCTTTTCTCGGAAAAAAATTTCAATTCTTTTTTTTTATGTTTCATCAATTTAAACGTTATTAAAATGTGAGAAAACCTAAAAAAAAATGTTTTTTCCATTTTAATCATGATTATGAAGTGGTTAAACTCAAAAAACGTGAGTGACCCTTTAATTTTTTGAAAAGTTTGACTGTTTGAAACAAAAGTACAAAGAAAAAACGCAAAGAACATGCTCATTGAATTAAAAAACCACGCAAAGTATTCCAAACAGCTGTTAATTACGTTCTATCGCGGTGGACAAAGGTATTCTTAAGCGGCGTAATTAGTCATAAGGCAGCGTTGACACCAGGAAAATAGCAGCTAATTGACCGCTTATTTTCGTACGCGCATCATTAAATAAAGTCCTCGCCAGAAGCGAGTCCGTTTCCCAAACGCCTTTTAATTCGCGTTGTCCGTCAACAAACGCCCGACCCGGTCGGTGCTAAGAACGGAGTTTAGCCCCGAAGAAGTGAACAATCGCGAATACGATTTAAATAGCCCCGCGCGGAGGAAGAGTCGGGGAGCGGGACAGGGCGCTCCGCTCGGTAATTAGACAGCGTTTAGTGTCACTTTGTCTTTTGAAACACTTCCTGTCAATTAGGCGTTGATGTATGACTACAGATACACACATGATGTTGAGAGAAGCGCCGTTGGTATGCCAAAGGCCGGTCTCTGCATCTTAGGCATTCTCAAATTTGTCTACGAGTATTTTTAATTCGAGATCCAGGCGTATTTATACGCGTCAGGCGAGCGTTTGAAGTCTTGTGGCCTGCCAGCGGTCGCCGTGCGGCCCTTGAGAGCACAATTTAATTTGAAATACGTCGGATTCGTTTGGTAACGACGTTAGTTATCTCTGCGTCGTGTAAATGTGACTGGAACAGTGAAAAATATATGTTGATGATGGCGAAAAGTTGAGGATCTTGTTCAGAATCCAATTTTAAACAACAAAAAAAAAAAGGTGAAATACCATTTTCTCCTATCAGGCTTCATTTTAGAGACATCAGAATTGATATATGTGAAAGATAAATTTCAAATTTTACAAAAATTAGCAGTAAGTCACCTCAACTAAAGCATTTAAGCACCTTTTTTCTTTTCACACTTGCCGGAACCGAGTACCCAGCAGCACCAGCCTAAAAATGTTTTTAAGACTAGTTCGGCGGGCAATAGCCAATCAGCAGTGCATATTAAGCTGGGTATCCACATTGCGAGGCTGCCGCGCGAGGTAGCCTCGCGAGGCGGGACTCGCACTGTGGATACCTGCCTCGCACCGATTATTGCCGCGACGTGAGGCTGGCGCAGGGTGAGCCGAGATTAGTCGGTTTTCTGTTCTGCTCAAAGGCGCCTCGCTGCGAGCAGCTCACTTCGTTTGGACCGTAAATAGTCAAGTATTTGTTTTGTGTGCCTCGCGCGTTTAGTTTTCCGTTCCGTTAAAAAATGGATAATGAAAAATGTCGACTTTTAATTGACTTATATAAAAATCATCTTGCTTGAACAATTCTCGATATTGATTGTTTTGACACACGAAAAAGATATTGTAAACTTGTATATGATTCTCCAGTAGCTAAATATCTTAATGTGATAGCAAGTCTTTCTTTAACAGTAATCGCTTCTCTCATATATGTATCAGTATTTTTCGTTTTTAAACTTATTAATGATGCTAAGTATTCGAAATCACACATTGACATACGTACAAAATTTTTAACAGTATCTTCAACCGATTCAAACGTCATGTCTTCTAGTAATCCATTACCGTAATGCAAATTACTTTTAAATAGATATTTCATCCACCAACTGTCGTTGCTTTTTCTTCTTTTTCAAAATTGTGTGAATTAAAATAAACGCCATCGCCGCACTACCACATGTAGGTGTCATTGTTGCCTCGCACTAACTGGATGGCAAAATGGCTCACCCTTGCTTCGCGAGGCTTGCCTCGAACCTTTGAAATTATACTTGAGGCAACCTTGCGCGGCAGCTGCCTGAGGCTGCCGCGCGAGGCTGCCTCGCGTGGCAGCCTCGCAAAGTCGATACCCAGCTTTACATTCCACAAGGAGCAGAGGGCGAGGCGAGAAAAATAACATTGTCGAAAATTTCCGCTGAAGTTCTACCAGAGCCGCAGCAGACGACACCGACGGAGGCCGATATTGGCAGCAGAGCAAGTGCCAACGACGTCCGAGTTAGAAAAAACACCCCAGTCTCGAATTTCGAACTGAGGCATAGACCTGGGCGGATCTGTTTTGAGGTGGATGTGAGAGGGGGCAAGCAATTTTTTATGGATTACCTTCAAAACAACTCACATAATAAAATTGTAAGATCTGGACGAGGTCCGGAACATTTCTAAAATTGCAAAAATGTTTAAAAAAATTTAAATAATACCTGTTTCATCCGAGTTTTTTATTTATATCTTGGAACCTAGACATTTTGGAAGAAAATTGAAGAAGAAAAAGTTTTAGAGTTACATTATACTGTAAGTTAAAAATGTTTAAATTTATTACCGATGTTGCAAAATAGCAATGATTGATGAAAAAAAAAACAAAATAATCAAGTTTTTTAAATATTTTAATTACTCCGAGGGCATTCCAATTTCGTTAAAAAAAAACTTTAGAGTGTAATAAAACAATACACAAAATTTCATTAAAATCGGTTCCATAGTTTTCGCAATATAAAAAAAAATTGAAAATAATTTTTCGAATTTTCAAAATGTCGCGGTCTCAAATAAAGCATCTAGATACTGAACAATTTTTTTACATAGAAAAGACCGCTCAACCTTCCAAATGGTTTTTGAAAAATTGAAATAAGTTGATTAGAACGGCCACAGTAAATTTTTAAAGTTAACACTTTTTTATTTTGAAACAATTAGATTACATTTATCAATTTGCAATTTACTTTTTTCAAGAAATTATAATTTGAAAGTATACTAGTTTTTCTTAATTTTATCTGCATTTAACAAAAAATGTAATTTCCAAACAAATAAAAAAATGTTTCATTTGTTTAAACAAAAATTATTTAAATAATTGTAATAATTATAACTAAATACATTCATATACAGAGTGTTGAAACAAATTTTTTCATTGAAAAAATGCAATAGCATAGGGTAAAATACACAGTATATTTAATGCAAAAATAATAAACTTTGTTTATATAAAAAATATGTGCAAATTGGCATTACTATATACAATTGTTTAAAAATTAACGGTAAATACCGATAAACTTTGACCGCTTATATCTCGAGAACCAATAATGGAAATTTCACTATATTTTCTTTTCTTTAAAGAAGCCTCTTTCTGAGTACTTTAAAATTATAATTTTTGAAAAAAAACTAAATTGCAAATTGATAAATGTAATCTAATTGTTTAAAAATAAAAAAAAAGTGTAACAGTTTAAAAATTTCAAGTATTAATGCTTTATTTGAGGCTGTGTAACATTTTGAAAATTGGAAAATTATATTTCGAAATATTTTTCAAAAAATTATTTTGCGAAAACTATAGAACCGATTTTAATGAAATTTGGTGTTATTGTATTATATTCAAGTTTTTTTTACCAAGTGCCCTTGGAGCAATTAAAATATTAAAAAAATATATCCAAAAAACTTGATTATTTTGCCTTTCCTTCATCAATTATTACTATTTTGCAACATCGGTAATAAATTTAAACATCTTTAACTTACAGTACATTGTGCAAAATTCAATTCTAAAACTATTTTTCCTCTTCAATATTCGTCTAAAATGCATAGGTTCCAAGATATAAGTAAAAAACGAAATAGGTATTTTTTTTTAATTTTTTAAACATTTTTGTAATTTTGAAAATGTTCCGGACCTCGCCCAGATTTACGGATCTACACTTTTATAATGCGAGTTGTACTGAAGGTATTCCAGCAAAAATTATCTTGCCCCCTCTTACATCCAAGAAGTGGTATATTTCGACAGATACGCCCTGGTCTATAGCAACAAAAAGGCACATCACCAGGCTGCAAGTCCATCATCCGTTCCAGGCGACTAGATTTCAAAGATGGGCAAAATCCGAAGAGGCCAATTGTCCACACTAATGCGGATTTCGCTACAGGGTCTATGCGGACCCATCAAGGAACGTGATCGAACGTCGACTCTCGTCACGTTGTAATGAAACTCCCCAATATTAATATTCGCTGTATTTTGAAAACTGTTACTCTTACGCCCTTGTAATATACAACATTTTTGTTCATTTATGAGCGGTTACAATAACAATAATTATAAAGTAGCAATAAGAAAGTAGTAGATAGCAGTAGCAGTTACTAAGTAGAAGTAACACTCCATTCGTCCAGAAGGAAGTTTTACGAGTATTTCGACTAGTTATCCATTTTCACGTTGTTTTGTCTTTTTTCCTTTCTTGTTCTGTCGTGTCTGCATTTTTTTCTTTTCATTTAATCTGCTCCCCGTCTTTTATCCTATCTTATCGTGTGCCTGTTGTCTCGATGTTTGTTTTTTCTTTTGGCTTATCGGTTTTCTGTTTTTATTTTGTTTATAATGTTGCCTTGTACGGAAAAAATACAAAAGAAACTGTCTCATTGCTTGACCCAAAATTTTACTTTTGTTAAAAAGTGACCTCGGTAAATGTTGTAGATTTTTGCATGATCTACAACTTTTCCATTGGATACTTTTTTGTTTGACGTCAACTTTCGCCAGAAATCCCAATGATAGTTACAATTTTTCACAACCCCCCAAATCGACCCTCCGCCACCCCTGCTCACGCAATTATTTTTTTTAGGTTTATTATAAGCCCTTTTGCCATTTCCACTTATAAAAGTCCAGATAACAATTTTTTTCTCCAAATGTAATTTGGTTGGATTATTGTCTGTCTATTATCTTGGTTTTTGTCGATTTCATTTACAGTTATGGTTGACAAAACGTAAAGTCTTTTCCCAATCCAAATTTTTTGTGGTATATTTTGCAGAAACTACTAAGAACACTCATACACGAAGTACATATAAACGTTACAGAGACCAGTTAAACATTTGTGTATCAATCTACCGATTTATTTTTTAGCATAGAAGCAAACTTTGATTTCCTTTCGAGCTTATTACGAACAATTTTATACTAATACTTTGTAATTTCCTTTTTTACGTCAATATCTAGGTATACCATTGGTTTTATAAGTTGCTGTACAATCAGTAAGTAAAATTTATGTTTTTGACATATCCACTACAATTTCAGTTTTATTTTGTTGTTTTATTTATACTATTGTATCTAATTAAGTTTAAAACATACCTTAATGATGCGAAATGACTTTCAGGACAATGCCAAATTTTACAAATTAGAGGTATTAAAATAAACACGTTATGTCGTTAATGTAGGGAACAAATTAGCGAAACAATTTTTAGAAAAATATTTAAATGAGCCAATTTTTAATTTAAAACTAAGTAGTTGATTTGAAATGTTGTACTATATTTTTGCAGAACCCGAGATAAACTGTATTTCATATACAATTTACTTGAATATTTTAAGTAATACGCCATTTTATGTAATTAAGAACATACTAAAGCATCTAAATAATAATAATAGTACATATTTGTCTGGTTATATGTAATTCCTGATCCTTACTTCCTTATAGTTTGAGTATACCGTTTTGGCAGAGTGTAATAGAAAATAGAAACCAAACCGTATGCATTCCTTCATCAATGACTTTTTTTATTTTATTCGGAGCCACAAATAATAGAGCAATCAGTAAATGCAGAAAAGGTCTTCTATTATTCCTAGACCGCTGCTTGTTTTTGGCTTTTGAATTTCTCCATATGTTTTTCTTTTAATTTCGTGTACTATGGATTTTGGATCACGTCTATTAATGATCTGTCGCAAGGCATATCTTACACGATCATTTTGATTACCTGACATAGGTGACATTTTTCTGAATAAACGACAAATATCCCGGAATATTTTTCATCATTTGGTAACAAAGCACATTCACAACAACGTTACAACTCGGTATTAGATATAATTTTATAACAAAACTTAAAGAAATTTCACTGATTTATCTAGCAAATACTTATAAACATTAGTAGTCTCACGAGAAGAAATAAAAAAAATTATTAGCGCGTTATAGGTATATTTAATAAGAAAATCGCGCTTTCACTAATTCATATTTCACAATCATAGAAAACAATCAAAACTACCGAATCTTTAAAAGCGTAAGCGAATAACCTACACTGACGTCAAATGTACCCTGCTTCCGAAACATGTATGCAAGACAGATAACCTTACACTTAATTATATGTAAGAGACAAAGATAAAGATGTATCCTCGAAGTTCAATCGCAATGGTGGTAGCAGTAATAAAAGTGTCTATAGAGTGATTACTTGCTAAGCACAATAATCCAATACAGTTAAACAAACTAAAATCAAACCTTTCTTTCCTAAAAAGCAATTAATTGAGGAAAATACATAAAGCTTGAAATAAATGTTAGAACTGATACTGAGAAATATCGGAACTAAATACCAACATTTTTCCCCTTTGAACACTTTTTCTTAGATCATTCAACTTTTAATCATTTTTAGAAGGGCTACTAACTATGTTATCCTAAGGATCCATAATAGGTCTATTGTTGGAAAAATTTGAAAGTTTTTGAACCAAAGGATATTTTGTTTATCTAAATAAAATGAATATATTTAAATTACTGTACAAAATTCACCCTAAAAAAACTGAGAGCAGTATATTAACTGAAATAATTTGTTTTTAGCCTATTTTGATTTAAAAGGACATTTCATTGCGTCTCAAAAAAAAACTAGAAATAAAATAAATAAACCTCACAACGATAAGTTAGAAGTTGATTTTTGAAACATATTTCTTCACAACTGCCCACACTTGAAAGAAGCAAATAAATATTCTTGTATAAAAACATATCACTTAAATCAAGTTTCCAACACATCTTTTTTTTGTTACCAAAACAATTTTACTTCGCAAAAATAACATTATTGGTATAGCAGCATTGTTTTCTTTAATCCGGTCTTCAAAATTTGTAACAGCTTTTAAATAATGTCAATAATAACATCTATTTTTAACTTTTCATAAAAAAAAGTCTCCCTTCATTGCTGACTTTGTAAAAGCTCTAGACAAATGGCTATGTTGGCCAATCTATCAATCGCTGTAGTCTTCGACATAAATTGTATTTTAGTTAAACACCTAAATGCGTATGTCAATTGTTTTTTGTATCATATCCAATAAAAGTATTACATTTTCTATAAAAACTTATTAGTACGTCAACAAAATGTTTAACTGACACAAACTAAAGATATACCTACTATTAGACTAAATTCTTGGTAGAAATTAAAAAAAAATGGAAGTAGATCCATGGCATGTGTAGTAAAAGCTTTTAAGACCTTTTAATTGTTGTTATTGGTATTCATCCTGGTTGTGAATAACTACAACACCAATTACAATAAACGGATTACTTGAAACGCTGGAAGATATCAATATGGTGTCACGGTGGATTAGTGAGAAATAAAAACGTTATTGAGTTGATTATTTGATTAAAAACGAAGACAAAATCGCAAACCATACCTTCTGAAAAGTCTCTGTGGTAGAAGTCATCCGTCGTAGAAACCACTTCGTTTTCCCTTTTCAAATTGTCGTTAACATTACCATCTGCCGAAACATTAGCACTGCACTTATTTCTATCAAACTGAAAACAATTACTTTGACTTGCATCACCCTTAAAATAGTTTTCAGGGGAAAGTGGATGATTCGCACTGTCAAAACCTTGTTTCTGCACATCGGAAGACAACAAAGAATCGATAGAAAACTTCGTAGAGTTCTGAGAACACTTGGCGTTAACTTTATCACAAATATCGGACACAGAACCGTTACTGTTATTGACTTCCTCCGCCATATCGTGTCGATTATTTCCACGAAAAGTGCGTGCAAACCAAGTTAATAACGGCTGAAAGATTTTCAGTGCGACTAAAGATATATTTATGCAAATCGCTGAAAGTGAACTTAAGCGAGTTCGTGGCGGTTTCAGGCCAATCGGATCCCGGGGGCGGGGCTACGAATGATTTGTTGGGACGAGGAGGATAATTAAGATAAATGCCGCTATAAGCACATGTTAAATATAAACATATTTTAAATTAGCTTATTTTGAACTGCGGTTCATTGACAATGAAAGCCAAAAACGCAGGGGACACACCCAGATCATTAGTGCGAGGTTGGATGTCTTCATTTCGTCGCTACCGCGTTTCTTATAGTGTTAATAGAGAAAATTAACAAAGCGTTATATGAGTAAACACAAGTAAATAAATAATTCTTAAGTAAAAGTGAATATTTAATTCCATTACATTATTACAAAAACGTGGTGAAGGATACTTAGGTACACTGAAAGAAATGCGCTTTATTCTTAGAATTCTAAATGGCAACATTATACAGGGTTGCAAAATGAAAACGAAACAGAGCCATTTTCAGGAACCGCGTCAAGATTGTAGAAAAACGCACAGACCCGTCGATTTTATATTAAAGGGGGGCATTCTTTGCTGATATTTCTGACTCCGCCACTTTCACCCCCAAGCAAGGGTAAGCATCACCCCAAATTATTTCAATTGCATTGGGGGTTGAGTAATATTTCTTTTGAAAGCTCTTACAATTCTCTTTACAACAGACTTTAAATTTTATAATTCCGCCCAATACTTTGAAAAAAATTACATTTTAAAATTTAAATTATGTTTATATAGTTGCTTACTTACTATTTAGTTGATTAAATGTTCAAACTGATGACCGCCCGCTTCCATACAAGAATAAAGATTTTGTTCGAAACGTTGGCGCACATTCCGAAGCATTTCCGGAGTGATTCGACGGCATTCGTCAATAGTTCTTTGACGCAAATCTTCCAGCGACGCTGGCTGTGTTTCATAGATTTCACTTTTCAGTGTAGAGTGGAGGCCACTCAATGTTGCCTTTTCTTCCATTCCAATTTCGTAGAAAACGTTAGTCCAAATACTAACGGACAATTAACGCATAATGCGGAGGAGCACCGTCCAGTTGAAAAATCAAATGATCTCCATCATACTCTGGAAAATTTTCAATAATATCAGTCAAGGCAGGGTCAATAGCGTCTTCCAGTAATTACAAATACATTTGGCCAGGCAAATCACCAGGTAGAAAAAAAGGACCCACCGGTCACCAAAAATTCCAGCCCATACATTTAATTTTTCCGGTTACTGTGTATGCACCTCGTGAAAAACTCTTGGGTTTGAATCGGACCAATAGCGGTATTTGTGAGATTTACCGTCCCGTTCAAGGAAAAACTGCATTCATCAGAAAAACAGATGTTAAAAAGGAACTGTGGATCGTTCCCTGCTCGCTCACTCATTATTTCGCAAAATTGCAAACGGCGGTCATAATCATCCTCACGAAGTTCCTGGACTAAATGTATTTTGTATGGATGGAATTTATTCTTCTTCAAAATGGTTTGTATGCTAGTTCGATTGATCCCAGACGCATATGCCAGCTGCCTCGTCGTACTTAATGTAGGATCAAGATGAACTTGTCCCAAATCTGCAACCTCACTAGCTTTATTAACTATAGGTTTTTCAGTTTATCGTTTTTTATTGGCTACGTTCCCTGTCTCTTGAAATTTTTTTACTAAGTCTAGAACATACTTCGTCCTGACATGTCGATCTTGATGTTGTTTATTAAATAGCTGAGCTGTTCTATTCGCACATTTATTGTTCATAAAGTAAAGCGAAATGATATCTATCCTTTTCCGCAATGGAATAAACCATAGTGTTTAATTTTCAAAAACACAATTACATAAACTACTATGCTTCCAAATAGAGAATAATTTGGAATCCACTAGTTTTACGTTCATTGTGTGTGTACCTATAGCATTCATTTGTGTCTTTTACAATTGTGGTTTTTTTACGAAAGTGATAACATATCGCCAAAAACCAATGTAAAGCAAGAAATACTAAATTTACCGTTTTTAATTGTTTGTACATAAGTTCCAACTTTAAAATTAAAATTCTTAATAAGTATTGGGCGGAGTTATAAAATTTAAAGTCTGTTGTAAAGAGAATTGTAAGAGCTTTCAAAAGAAATGTTACTCAACCCCCATTGCCATTTAAATATTTTGGGGTGATGATTATCCTTGCTTGGGGGTGAAAGTGGCGGAGTCAAATATACCACCAAAGAATGTCTCCCTTTAATCTAAAATCGACGGGTCTGAGCGTTTTTATACAATCTTGACGCAGTTCCCGAAAATGGCTGTTTCGTTTTCATTTGGCCACCCTGTACACTATATGTGACAGATAAACAGGTGAATATTGGATATAGAACCCATATTGCTAACACAGTCGTATAGTAACTACAAACTATATTCTTTATTAAATTATTGTAGAACTCGTCTACAATGTTATTTATATTCATCACGAAATGATAGCTATAAATGTTATTAAAGTGTTACATACTCGTTATTAGAACATCTGGTATTAACTATAAATACTTAATAAATGTATTAAATGTTGATTTTCTATGAGTTTAAAATACACGACATTAAATTTTCAGATTTTATTGTAAAACTATAATTACAAGCTGAGATTCTAATGTACCTAAACATATAACAAACATTTAAGTATTAAAAATGATGACAAATCATTCCCAAAACTGTCCAGTTTATATTCTTAGTAGCGATGGAGCGGTGTCTTATTTTATTATATTACATTACATGGGAATTTGCATATAAATCTTTCACCATAAGAATGAAACATTTCTTAAAAGGTTGACTTTCTTTTCTTCTAATTCTATTTCCTCTGGTTGACTGACTTACTCATGCTCTTCTTTGTCAGCGCTAGCCTAACAACGCGTATGATAATGTATCCCACAAAACATGTGTATATACTGTAATCTCATTCAACTAGAAGAAGCGCAATAGTCGATGCACAGCGGACTGTCGGAAATTCAAAACCGATGCAGTCAGGGGTGACGATCAGTTAACCATTACAAGATGCGTTTTATACGTTAAAAAGGGAGCCATATTCATTATAAAAACGAATAATTCTGTTAATACAGCTGTTATATTCAGAATCGTATGTTTATAACATTTACTAAATTTGATTATTAAGTCACTGCTTGTAACTCATTGTGGTGGTTCTAAGAAAAAAAATCCTATTTTATTCTAAAAACGGACCATTTTTGACTTATTTTTTAACTTATAGTAAGTAAGCTAGCAAGCACCGGAGACTCTCCCCGGAGTTTTTTCCCGGTCTGTTTCCTCGGAGTTTTCTCAAGGACTTTTTCGCCGGACTTTTCTCTAAGTTTCTCCGAGAAGTTTTTCCGGACTTTTCTCCGGATCTTCCCCCGGAGCTTTTCCCCGGATCTTCCCCCGGAGCTTTTCCCCGGAGTTTTCCCCCGCAGTTTCTCCCGGATTTTTTTCCGGACTTTTCCTCCAGAGCATTCCCCGGACTTTTGCGCGGACTTTTTCCCCAGAAGTTTTGCCTGAAACAGCTGGTACACATTTGTTTATGCTCAAAACGCAACCGCAATCTTCTCAATGTAGTTTGTAGCAAATTAATGTTTAATTTTTAATATTAATTTTTTGCTTATTTTTTCACGAATATTCGTACAAACTATATTGAGGGGGTGTAATCAGATTTAAAAAAAATAGTTAGTCAATTTTTGTCAAATTTGGGGCCAAAAAAAGAGAAAAGTAGGTTTTGATGAATGAATGTAATAGAATTTTTTCGAAAAAGACCCGAATTAAATCTGTCAATAAATATGTTCCTCAATTTTTTATACGTGTGTATCAATTTGACATGGTACACACACACTGTATATTTTGCGAGCACACTCTCAACAGCGTGTAAAAGATGAAATTGCCGCTTCTAACACTTGTTTCCCAATCATTTACTTCGCGACGTACACTGAACAGCGTCCTGAAAATTTACTGGACACTGAAAACAACTATAACATTATCATGTACCAGAAACAAGCATTTTCCTACGGACAATTGCCTACAGGTGCCAAAATTCTAAACGGTACGAATATACTTTAACAAAATTGCCACTATTATACACATTTAGATTTACTAAATTTATGAGATACGAATGGGTGACAAATTGGTGTAAGTTGGATTAGTCAAATTTTCAAACATATTTTCATGAAACCATTAAACAAGATAAAATATTAGAATATTGTACAGGGTACATCAAAACTACGATCTAAGGTTAAGAAGTGTTTTAAAGAAAGATTTTAAAAGTTCTCAAAACAATTGTTGTACCTCTAAATATTTTTGCAGCGCCAAAAAGTTTTACAAGGGAGAGCAAAGATAATATTTATTTATATTTTAAACAGTTTATGCAGTATAGTCCAGTTACTCACGGTTTTTACCTCCGAATTCTTTATAACTGAACCGATCGACGTGAAATTTTGACTGAATGTGGGGAATGCCTCAAGGTACAAAACTTATATAGTGCCGAAGTGTGCTTTTGCCCTGGGGGTGGTTCCCACGCCTTCTTGGGGGTGGACATTTTTATGCCCAAAATAATCACATGAATCGATAGAGGAGTCAATTTTTAGTAACAAATGTTATATAAAGTTTTTTGGATAATCCAATCCTTTCCGAGTAATTCGTCATTGAAAATGTTGATTTTTTACTAAAAAAGTGCTTGTTTTCGGACAGTTTTTTGCCAATAACTCTGAAACCATTGGATTTAACGAAAAAGTTGTAATGAACAAAAAGAAAGGTAATAAAAAACAAATCTAATGGCATTATTTTGTTTTTCTCTAATTGCAATATAAACAGAGTTATGGATTTTTAAACATTATTATATGTGAGCTAAAAACTAAATTGGAACCAGTTAACGTTAAATAACGCCAAAACCATAAATATTAGGAAAAAACTATTTAAACCTTTTTTAAAGTACTTTGAAAAACCTTTAAAATGAGCTGTTTTAAAAGTCCTTAGAATCGAAATTAACGGAAATATGATCGAAATAACATGGTGGTCTCATTTTTTTAAAGAAAAAATGAATAAACAAATCAGTGCCTTTGGGACAGAATTAAAATTAAATGCAATCCATTTACATATTTCTTCATTTATGTTCTAAGAATATCTTCTGGGTCTTTGGCTCACTTACAAAGCATGATTTCGAAAAAAACTTAATTTTTGAAAATGTTAATTTTTCAAATTCTTGAAAAAAATTCGGTTTTTACGCTGTAATTAAAAAATTAAAGGGTGTACGAAAAAAATACAAGAGTAAAAAAATTTAGCTTTATTCTTGCTGAAGATTTTGCTTTATTTTTTTATCTTTTCTTAATCTATCTAGTTATTTAAGCTATTAATTAATAAGGGTTGAAAAGTTGCAATCAATTCAAAATTATTTTATTAATATTTTTTCATTTTATTTTCGAAAGAAGGGATATTTTTCAAGGGTTGAAAAGTTGCAATCTATAAAAAATATTTTTTAATCAAGAAATCAATTTTAATTTGATAAAAATGCATGACTAAAACGTTTTAAGTTGAAAAAAAAAATGTTTCATGCAAGGGGGTGGTTTTTAAAGGTTTTTCCGGGTTGAAAATTTGGGATACAATAAGTTTCATGTTGGATAGTACATGAAATTACTCATACTGCATAAATAAAAAAGATTTGATTACATAAAATGCTTAAATTTGTATTTTTTCTTTTTCTTCCAATAAGGGGTTGTTTTCACCCCTTAAGAACAGAAAGCACACCTAGCGCATATATAAGTTTTGAAGTGGGGAGTGAGATGAGCCTAATTCTAAATTTTGAGAAAAATCGATGCAGTTATAAAATATTCGGAGGTATTACTATATTTTCAGCTACAGTAACTGGACTAGTAACACTGATCAAAATTCTAATATTTTTGTGGTACACAAAAGAGAAATAAACAAAATATTTACAAAACAAAACTAATAAAATAAATTAAAAATGTGTTTTTAATATTAACAAAATTAGTTCGACTGTGAAAACGTTAATAGGTAATAACCAATTTACAAATAATACCCGCTTGTTTAATAATATTTGTAATATTCTGAGGGAGATAAACTGCTATTTTATAAAAAAAAATAAATAAAAAATCGCCCAGAACTTGATATTTACTACCCACGTGTCTATTTCGTTAAGCAAATGTACGTTTTCCTATTTCTTCAATTAAAATATCTCTCGGCACTTCTTTAGCAATTTGAGAAAATAATTTAAAGGATGCGCCACACCAAAAGGACACGCATGATTAACTCAGGCGACGGTCTCCTTTACAGCATCCAGATGTAGCCCTGGGAATTTTGCTGGGTGTTAAAATTCTGGTGGCGCCAAGGTCTGTTTCAGACTAACCCAATTTGGAAATCAAATATAATTAAATACTTCGATTAAGTTATTCAATGAAGTATAAACTATTTTTTTAATATAAAAACTTGTTCACTGTAATTTATGCGGAAAAACACTGCAAAAATACCCCTTTGTGATGAAAAAGGGAATATGGGTGTATATATGGATAAATACATTATTTTACTATAATTTTTCAGGCAAAAAGAAATTATATACCTACTCATTTAACATACATGTGAGAAAAAAATTGTTATTATACTTATTTTCTACAGAATTCTTGATTTAATATTCAGAAAATTAAGCTTCAATAGTTTGAAACATAAAATTCAAAGCTTTAAAAAAGGTAGATATTTATGAATACATAGATCCAACGTATATTTTTCGTAATGCTAAAATGTATAGGTAAATGAAGTTGTGATTTAGATTTACTTAAATATGTGAAAAATATATGTCTAGTAAGGAAGTTCGGCGCCAAAAGTTGATCTCCAGACCAAAAGCTCCGACGATATTTAAAATTCCTCTCCAATTTGGAGAAAAATCCTAAATATTCGGTAGCAAAAACGAAATACGATGATTTATTAAGCCGCAACAAAATATGTAGGGCAGAAATTCCAGTAGCGATCCAATTTTACGTCAGCGTCATTAAATAAGATATATTTGTGAAACGAAATTATATACAGTATGATGCAAATGTATGGAATAAATTAATTATTTCATAAATAGGCACCTTTCGGAAAAAATCATAAAACAGGCCAATTTTAAATTTTGAAAGGACATCTTGAAAGACACTCTTATCAGTGTTGACGTAATGACGTAATCGACAATTTCTTTAAATACAAACAGGGGTCATCAATTGAAGGGTATCCTAATCGTCTGTACAATGGTATAATTATTAGAATATTTCTTCAGGGTAAATCAAAATTATGTATTTACTTAAATATAATGAAATTACGTCCTTTTAACTCTTCTAGACTATTTGGTCAACTTTGATAAACTTTGGTTTTCAAGTATCCCGACAAAAAGAAATCTAGTGGAGTCAGATCTGGAGACCTTGGTGGCCATTCGATCGATCCTCTCCTACCACGGAAAACGTTATTTAAGTAAGTTCGTACATCAACGGCATAGTGTGGAGGCGCCCCGTCTTGCTGAAACCACAAATCATTTCTATTTGGAAATAGCTGATTCAGTTGTGGCAACAGATGACCCTGCAGAAATTCTAGATATCGAGGACCAGTAAGTTCTCTTCGAAATGTATGGCCCTATAATCTGGTTGTTTATAATCCCGACCCAAACGTTCACCTTTTCTGGAACAGCTCTTGGACCAGATGTACTTTGTATGGATGCCACTTTCCCTTTTTTAGTACTCTAACAACAGCTGATTGGTGTAAATTATTATTATCCACTTTTGGGAAGATTTTTAATATGGCTCGTTTCTCGAAACTTTTTCTCAACTTTACTTATTATCACTAATTGAAAAACGGGTTCTCGATTGGGTTGTTTAGCATTAAATAAATTACAAACTTCTGTCCGAGTCCTTACTTTATCTCCTCAGCCAATTATGATTAAAATTTCGATTCGTTCGGTTTCTGTAAGCTTCATTAGTAAATTGTACTGATTTAAATATTTTATAACTATTTCACTCCTGTCAAATTGAACCAATTAGAATAGTAGAAACGCATTTTGTTTTGGTAATTAATAGTTACTTATACCATAAAGGAGGTAAGTATTATTTACCAGTCGAGGACGATTTTGCGTCCGAGCGGAGCGAGGGCTGGCAATAGAGTCCGAGACTGGTAAATTGTACTTAACTGTTGCGTTGCGCATAACATTTTATCTTATCTGCTTCCACAGTTCTTTACGGTTCATGAAATAAAGATTGGCGTTCCTCAATTCATTATCATTATTTATTTTTTGCTCACTAATTTGGGAACAAAAAAAGATATGGAACCCTTTTTGGCGTCAAAATGTAGCTATTTTTGTGCTCTTCAAACTAACCTCTAAAAAGTTTTATCCTGTTATTTCACATTTTTTAAGAAAACATGAAACAGCCTAAACTTGGGTAAATAGTACCAATAAATAACTAAGTAGACTATACCATTTAAACAACACGTACTTTCATTAGAAATTTCAAACTTATGCTATATTGATCAATTTTTTTTTCTGAATTTGTTCATGTAAAGAAAACTATAGCATTGCAAATAAAATTTTTGAGAATAATCCATAAAACGGCATTCTTTTGAAATAACGCCATCTATAGGTTTCCATGTTGAAGTAAATGACATTACGATTCACCACGAGATAAAACATGAAAAGACTTTTCCAACGAGGTATAACACTACGGGCTTTTGATGAGCCAGTCCATAAAAAAAAATGCATATTTCTGATCAGACATTAGGGACTTCCCCCACCTTTTCTGTCGAGAGATAGAACAAAATGTCAATAACAAAAGTTATGCCCAATGAATCCGGTTAGCCATATTAAATTTGTACTATTTAAGGAGGTATATCGGGTAGCGTATTACCCAGTGCTCCCTCCGTGCTTCATATTTTTTTGAATTTTTTTTTGAATCTAGATTATGAGATATTGTTGTTGAAAGTTGTTCATTTTAACATAGGTTTATATGGCGAAGATGGACGGTGCGGCTCTTTTTTTGCTCATAACTGAGAAAAAAATGTAGAAATTGTGAAACAAAACTTTTCCATAGATAGTATTTTCATAGTAGTATTATCTTATTTTTGATGTAAAACTAATGTAAGTTTTGAACATAGTACAGCTGTATTAATTAGAAACAGAAACCAATAATTGCATTTATGTCTGGCAACGACGCAATTAGCTGACAGCAAGGAGGGAATACATTTGAAAGACTTGATAAAAACGAAATTGATTTCAAACATATACATTTTTCCTAAATCCCATGTACATTGTTATCAACAATAAATTATCCACAACAGATGATCTTTTGTAATGTTTTTAAAAAACTAGATTAATTAAAAAAGACTAGGAAGCTGTGATATATTTATTGGAATAAAAAATACAGTTGATAAATCCTTTTAATATATTTAATGGTTTATAAAAACATCGTAATCATTACCCAGCAATATTTAGGGTTACATAAAGTTTTCTTTACTTAATTAATATAATTAGTAACACTTGAAATAAAAGCATTTGTACGGAATAACAAAGGAACATAAATATTTCTCAGCAAACTTTATATCTAAAAAATTAGTTATAGTTGCAAAACAGCGAGTAATAATGTAATTTCTATCACAGAACCTTCAAAATTGCATCCAACATTTTCTTCGACTTGGACGAGAGATGGGCGCGAGTGTCATTTCATTTCTTTAGAACTAAATTAACATCATTCTCGTCGTTTTACCAGTTCACATGATTTACGGATTTTAAATAAAGAATATAATTCTTCGCGAGTATAATACCATATATTTGTTATATATAATAATTATATTGTACATACATCTTACTTACATCTTTACCCGAATTTGACGCGCAATATCTCCGATTTACTCATATGCTATGTGCATATGAGTAAATTTATTTGCTATATAGATAATGTTTATCGCAATTTGAGTAGAATTAAATTTTTTCAAATTGGCAGCGGGCTTTAGTCCCATAAGCATAGGACCCCCCTGCGCTCCTCACTTCCCTCGGACCCCGATATACCTCCTTAATATACCTGAATAAGACACATTCCTGAGAAAAATTAAACTATATGTAGATTGCGCCCCCTAGCGGCCGAGCTACGGACTTGAAAACTATTTCCAGCGATTTCTCTTGGTCGATGTATTAAATAAATTTTTCTTGAAGGTCTAGGGCAAGGGTCGGCAACTGGCGGACCGCGGTCCAGATCCGGACCGCGGAAGGTAAAATACTGGACCGCCAGAAATTTTTTGAAAATATAAATTACTCAAATTATTTAAAAAATATTTTTTACGTTTGAGTGCTACCCTTATCATTTTTTCTAGTATTTTACAATTATTGTGACTGATTCGAGTTCTTAATGCAAATGAAAATAAAAAATTAGTAAGAAATATGAATTTTTTCTGGACCTCGTTAAAAAATTTCAAAAGTATCCGGACCCCATCTAAAATTACTTGCCGACCCCTGGTCTAGGGTCTATACTTACCCTAATACGTTACCTCGACGTCCTCAGTGGGACACCCTGTATATATTGAAGGGCGCAGCTCGAATAAGATTGTTTTAAATTTCTTTAGATATAGCCGAAAAACAAAACGCTAAACGAAACGTGAGCCTCGTGACGGTTTGATTGTAAGAAAACGAATCAAGTGAAAACAAACGACCTTTCGTTATAAAATTTTAATATTGCAAACATGTGGATATAAAAAATATTTACATAAAGTTAAATTACAATAAATGGGTAACAAAGTCAATGATACAAAAGGAGGCAGCTAGCAGCATTTAGACTTTACCGTCCGTCCGTGAGCGATGCTGTGTATGCTAATGTTAACAGTCTCTTCGTTGGCAGTATCTGTCGCCTCCAGTTCACTCGAAGTGGCCATGATATCGTCGTCGTACACTTTTAGCGTGTGGTTCGTTTTTTGGCCCGACAGTCGCAGCAGTCCCAACGCGATCTTTTCAAATATCAAACCAATACCCTAAAAAAGTAGTACGTTATATTACAAGTGAGTGAAATAAGCTATTATAAACAAATGAGATGTACGGCGCTTGCGCGAGTGTGGAAAATTTTCATGTGCTTCACTCCCACGCAGATCCGGCTTAAGGGAGGGCTCCGGGGCTGTGGCCCCAGGCCTCACGAGATCGGGGAACTAAAATGAATTTTAACTTTTTTATTTTTTTAAAAATCAAACTAAAAAGTGTTTAGGTTTTAAAATTGTATATCGATAAGTTGCTGATTGCGTGATTTTTTTTTTAGAATCAAACAAAAACCCGGTTAGGTTTTGACATTTATTTTTTTTTTTAGAAAAAGGGCCTGCGTAAAGCTTGTAGCTACGGCGACGTTTTGTCCAGCAGTTTTTTCACAAAAACCAACTTGGATATAGTTTAAAAAGTGGAGCATTCAACTCTTGCATGTCTACTTCAGTCGTCATGGATAGTTGACAAATAACAAATTTTCCGATTTTTATTTTGACGCGTGTATAGAACATACTGAAGTTTTTGCTTCAAAATATTCGACTGGAAGCCGAAGTTGCATCTTTGGGATTACTTCCGACAAACAAACAGGAAAAACGTTTCTTTGCGTATTTTTTACAAAAGATTGGTTACCAAATTATTGTTAATACGTTAATAAATTGTACTTTGTGGTATTTAGTCACGAAAATACAAGTCTTCGATGTCTAGGTCAAATTTACATTGAACGTCTACGAAAATATCGCAAGTTGACTCGCTTAATAAAATGTACGTAAAAGATAAAGACCTACTAATTCGTTATTGTATAGGGTGGACCAAATTCGACACTTCCCGGGGAGTTTCTACCGAGAAAAATTTAATGGCGAAAACAATATCATTTAAGAAATACAGGACATTTTTCAATTTTCACCGTCTTCTATGATGCTCCATACCTTTTTTTGTTTGTGAAGACATTTAATTTTTGTAGTTTTTTTTTACAGTTTTTTACTTAGAATCCGGCAGAGATGCTATATTTTTCTAAAATTTTCAGTTTTGCAGTTATAATTTCGAATAATATACCATATACAATATTTACTCAAACAAAATATTTTTTACATATAAATATTAAAAATTATTATTTTTTTATTCGATTGTTCGCCAAAATGATGAAATTCCACAATTTGTTTACTCTAATAAATCTCTTTATACATTGATAAATTAATATTTAGCCCAAAGCTTAACAAACCATTATTTTAACTAGTCACAGCACTTCTATTATACAAGATACAAACCTGATCTGCCATCGCAGAACACTCCATATACGAAGCGCCTATCGTCTTTGAATATTGCACAGCTTCATCCCTTGTGACCTAAAAAAATTGCCAAAATAAACTCTGATTGAGTTTTCTACACTTTTGTTCTAAATCATCGCGTAAATAGAAATCAACAAGACTGAGATCTGGCGACCTCGGCGGCCATTCTATTTGAAATAGATATATAAATTACTCCTTACAATGTCAATCAAAATTGAAGGGATCATATTTTTACACAAATTAGAACGATAACAACTAATCATCTTAAGATATTTCGATGTCCTTATTGACTAAGCACCTTCAATGACAAGCTGATATGACATCGATTAATTACAGATTATATGCTCTATCAAACGAAAAGTGATATACTTCCTTTGCTCATTTCGTAAAAGTGGTTATCTTATTTTATCACTAAACAAGAACCGTCTGATAACAAATAAAACAGAACGTAAAAATATACGATATAACTTCTAAAAGTCTTAACACATTATAGAAATAATGACAGTGATGAGATTATAAAAAAACTATAATTTCACAAAAAAAAAATAATTAAACTTTGATTGTGAATAGCAGACTTTATTTTGAGAATTCGTATATAAAATGCAATATATGTATTGTGTTTTATTTTACTTATTATTTCACAGTTCATTTGAAATTTATTTAAATGTAATGTATATAAAGAATAATGTAAACAGAGATAAAAATTAAGTAGGAATTACATGAATTTTGTCATTTATGCTCTTTAAAACCAACATTTAGGCATTCTAAAAACCAACTTCAAAAGGAAACTATTAATTCATAATTAATAGCAACTACTCTGCGGACTAAAGCCTTAATCTATACAGAACATCACATTTTTAACATTGTTGCTCCAAAATTTCACTTTTTTGTAGTTGATTACTTGTTTTTTTCTAATTTATTGTTTGTTAGTTATTATGTGGTGTGAATAAAGCCTTTATAACAATATTTTAAAATAATTTTTTGTCTCAGTGTAATTTAAATAAAATAATAATTTTTTCCTGTTACATCCTACGTTGCATATTGAAGTCGACATGTCTCGAAAACAAGTAAATATTGGAAAAAACATTATATTACAAAAATTACTTTAACGATCTTTCAGATGGACCGCATTTCCACGTTTCAGGAATCAAAAAATTTTTAGTATCACCACGCCATCTATACAGAAGGATTTAAACTAACAAAAATAAATTTCTTCATTTCGGAGATATTGGTAGCGGGAGTGTTAAATGGCACACCCTGTATATAATTTAATGTCTACGAACATATACAGGGTGTTTTGAAAAAAGTACCATAAATTCAGGGTATGGTAGAATATGAAAAATTAACCCATTAACGCCGATAAAAAAAAATCAAAAAATTATGCAAATTTTTAATACAAATAAGTAGTAAACATCTTTATTTAACATATTTAGTCAACTTAAAATATTTTTTTTCTAAATTAACCGAAAAACAAGGTGTTCCCATATGGGACCTTTAGGCGTAACGTCACTAGAAATGAGCAACAATGAAAAAAGTAAAAAGCAACTTGTTCTTTTAACGAAACCTTAAAATAATGAGTAAATATTATTACTGAGTATGAAACTTTCGAAAACAGTCAACACATAAGCCGATATTACATTTGCAGCACATTGTTCTTCCTCGGCTGCTACAGTTTTCACCACCACATCGTCTTCTTTTACCTTCAAGAATAGTGGTTACATAATGATGCATGCCATCATACCTTATATCGTTACTGACTCGAAAATCACTTGCTACTGCCCGAGGTATTCGTCCTGTAGCGCGAGCTGGTACTTTATACCTCGTTAGATATATGAAAATAAATTTAAAAAAAAACGTCAAAATATGATTCCTCTACAAATTGTTGGTTTTACTCTACCTGCAATATATTTCTCCTAAAGTCAAGTTGACAAACGCTCCCTGAAGGGTAACTCCAGTAAAAGAAGATTTACAGAAGATATTAGTTCAACCGAGCTACTGCCTAACGGGCCCATATGGGAACATCAATGTTTACAACAATATTATACATAAACAGATAATCAATTAAATTATTCTCGAATAGGAATATGTTTTTGGATATAATAGTGTAATAAAACACTAAAAGCAACTAGTATAGAATAAAATATCTAATAATTATTATACTTTCACGAAGTTGATGTCCATATTTTCAACAAACTCGTACAAACAAGTTTTTCACTCGATACAAAAAAATGTCAAATGTAAACAAAACACCGCATGAACTCTCCTAAGGGCTTCATAAATCATACTGAAGACGTGCAAATAATCAGATTGACGAAAGCTGGCAAAAAATCACTCTCAAATCCCACTTTTTATCTTGACGTTTATTGGCTCCATATGGTACCTTTAGGCGCTAATGGGTTAAGAACCTTTGAGATGCAGCATGTTGAATATGATTTTTTTAAATCAAATTCTAGTCATACCTATTCTATAAAAAAAATTGGTACAGAAAAGTTTTTGAGCCATTAAATATGTTGGCATTACCTGTTTGTTGTATGTAGTGGTATTTTATTGCATAGCTTTTTTGAGGTTAGATTTTTTTAAGATGTATGTCCTATATTTATATTATAATGTAAAATTTTATTTAATTTAAAAAGGTACGCAATTGACTGCCCCAAAGTCAATCACGGATACAGGGTGTATGGAAAATGAATAGGTCATACTTTAGATCAAGTTACTTTAGCTTGTTTCATAAAAAAGTACGTTATTAAAATGGAATTAAAAAATTATCCCAATAACTTTTTAAAGAAGCAAAAATGGTAAAACTACTATAATTTGATTTAAATAAACTTTCTTTGGCACCATATATCTCAAAAAACAATGAGTGACCGCAAAAATCGCCCGTTTTTTCACAATTCGCAGAGAACTAAAAAAAAATAGATAAAAATATGTTTTTGGCCTCAAATTACTCGTCGTAAAAAATTAAGATGAACATTGTTTTTTGAAAATTTTCAAAAATCACCCCTATTCAGGGGTTGAAAAGACGCCCAAAATGAAGAATTGAATATTACCAATAAATATAAAAACTATTAGCATGTGAATTTTTCTATCGAATGATTCTTGATACAAAGAAAGATTTACTCTCATGACTGAAATAAGCATGTTGAATTAGAAATTCCACCCTTAAGCGCGCTCAGGGGGTGGAATCATCCCCAAAAATAGAGCATATCAGAAATAATTGTAAAAATTCCAATAAAAATATATTAGATAACTTACATGCTAATAGTTTTTATATCAATTGGTAATATTCAAATTCTTCATTTTTAGCATTTTTTCAACCCCTAAGTAGGGGTGATATTTAAAATTTTCAAAATACTAAATAAAAGCTATGCCCATTTCAGTTTTTTACAAGTAATTTGAGACCAAAAACATATTTTTATGTATTTTTTTTAATTCTCCGTGAATTGTGAAAAAACGGGCGAAAATCTCAGGTTTTTTGCGGTCACTCTTTGTGTTATGTTCTTTCCATCTTTAAATTTGTGGTAACTTTCTCCAAAACACCTTGTATGTGGTTCATAGTGCGAGTTTATCTTTGCCAAAAAGATGATTTGTTTTTTTAAATTAATAACGTTGGGATAGATTGTTTTTTTGGTAAATGTCAATATTCCCACAAAATCATTAGTTAATTAATAGCTTATCTTTAACCTTGCTCTTTAGTATATCTAGATGTTAGTATCAAAGAGCTATTATTATGACTTCATATTTTAGGTACTATGAAAACATGATCAGTGTCGCCCCTATGAGGACGAANTACATATGTATTTAATTCACTTAGATTACATATTTTAATAATTTAATATAATAATTAAATATAATAATTTATTGTTTTTTAATAAATCATAGTATGTACAATGCATGTATGTACATACAATTTAATTCACTTAGATTATTTCAATATTTTCACCTACTATAGGCCGGACAACTCGTTAATCCGACCGACCCTAAAACTATATGTGTCCGGATTGTCGAAGTTGCACTGTACTAAATAAAAGCTATGCTCATTTCAGTTTTTTACGACAAGTAATTTGCGACCAAAAACATATTTTTATGTATTTTTTAAATTCTCTGCGAATTGTGAAAAAACGGGCGCAAATCACAGGTTTTTGGCAGTCACTCTTTGTGTTACGTTCTTTCCATCTTTAAATTTGTGGTACCTTTCTCCAAAACACCCTATATGTTGTGGTTCATGGTACGAGTTTATATTTGTCAATAAGAACAATTGTTTTTTTTTTTATTAATAACGCTGGGATAGATTGTTTTTTTGGTAATTGTCAATGTTCCCACAAAATCATTAGTTAATTAATAGCTTATCTTTGACCTTGCTCTTTAGTATATCTAGATGTTAGTGTCAAAGAGCCATTATTATGACTTCATATTTTAGGTACTATGAAAACATGATCAGTGTCGCCCCTATGAGGACGAAACCTAGGTTGTAAGTGATGATATTACCAGAAACAACTACTCTAGGTGATATACATTGTGGAACATTTTGGTAACGCATGTATTGGTATCTTAGAAACTATTAAGAGATAGGAATGGTTGAATGGAGAAAGTTTTAGAGAGTTCTGTTCCTAACTTAACGTCGCTTGCAAAGTAGTCCTAGCTCTTCAGGTTTTTGAGTTATTTTGAAAAAAAATAAATGTGGTGTTTTCGAAAATCCATAACTTTTTTAATTAGAGGAATTTTGGAATCTGAAAATAGTCTACACTAACCTCACCTAGCAATGAATTACACAAGCAATATCATTCAATACAGCTAGGATCATTTGTCAGCCAAAGACACCAGACATATACTGGTTTCCGACTTATTAGCCCTCATCAGTACCACATCGGTGCCAGTAGTTGTTTCTGGCAATATACTTAAAAATTAATTACAATTAGCTTAATTCCTTTTAAATTAAAGTAACAGTTATGTGGAAATCAAAAATGTATTTTTTTATTAAGTTTCTAGGAAAGCCAATATTATTATCTAGGGAGATAAGATAAGCAGGAGTTTTCAACAATTTTTTAAACTTTCACAGAATCGTATTGTCTCAAACTGGGTATTTTGTAGTCTACGATTACTATTGAATTTATCTCGAACTTGAAACTACTTACACGGGAGTACTGGAAAAAATCAAGGTCACCTCGTCATTCATAGAATAAAAAAACGTATTCCTTTCGGACCTGGAAACTTACTTGTCTCTTATCAGCTAAATCTATCTTATTCCCAACCACACACAGAACCATCGGTTCGTCTACGTTCCTCTTAAGTTCCTGTACCCAACCCTTCATGCTTTCGAACGAAGAACTCGACGTTATGTCGAATATTAAGAGAGCTGCGTTCGCATTTCTGTAAAACATCGGGGCCATCGCCTTGAACCGTTCCTGTCCGGCAGTGTCCCATATCTGAGATGGATTTATGACGTTAAAATTGATCTGCTTATCAAAAGCGTCTCAGACAAGAATTAAATACTGAATAGTATTTTCGGTTGTAAATGTTTTTATGATTTACAGCTACCTATAAGGTTGGGAATATTTGTTTTACCTGTAAGGTGACTTGAGTACCTTCTATGTTTAATTTACAGCTGAAAAAAGAAGCACCAACAGTTGGAGCGATCTGCTTTGAAAACGTATTTTCTACGTATCGTATCACAGTGCAAGTTTTACCGACACCTAGAACAATAAGGAAATTCTTTAGAAAATTACCCTTAATGCAAAGCATTTATTAATAAATTATTAAATACCAAAAATTAATATTCGTGATTGGTGATGTATATCAATGTAAATATTTTTACAAAACATATTCTATTTTTATCTGAGTAATAGGAATTACCGAAAAACAATCCAATGATATCACTAAATTAGTTCATGATCTGCAAATTAATGGTACAACATAGCTTAATTAAGGAAAAATCTGATGTGTATTTCATTTTTTAAATATTTATCACCTATTTGCTTCCCCTGAACATACTAAGGATTAACAAAGTTATAATTATCATATTCAATTAGACATTATAAACGCAAAAAAAATCTATATGCGTAAAAAAATATACTTAAGACAAATGACGAAATTAATAAAAACATAACCTACCTTGATAACCCAGCACCACGACTTTTCCAATAATAGTTTTCATTTTTATTAAACATTAGTTTAAAATGTTACTGTTACTGTATTTCGCTTACACACCATTTATTTACTGTTTACAATACTCCTTTGTACTTTTTTTTCATGTTTATCAAATCAGATGATAGGATGTTGCGTTTCATTTGACAGTTCCAAAAATATCTGTCCTTGTAGCAGATATGAACTCTTCCACTAACGACCGTCTTTGAGGAAAAAAAATAATTAACTATTACATTTAGAACAATTACAATCACTAAATTTTAAGACAAATGATAACATTATAATGAATGCATTTAAAAATTTAACAAAATCATAATATCTTACAGAACTTAGATCTTTATATTGTGGCACTATCTCTGAGCGACTGGAGTAAATAAAATTGCAGTTTCTTATATCTGCTTATGGCCATCTGGTACTAAATAGATCTATTTCACTGTTTTGCAGTTGTTCAGAATTTATTTTCAGCGCCATCTACTAATGAGTATATTAATCACTAATTCTTGATGTACCTACGCATTTTACAGAATCATTTTCTACAAATCTGCTTAAAAATTTCTTTAACTATTCAATTTATTTCTTATCTGTAGAGTGCAGTACTATTTTATATTCGTTATTACTCATTTTTTGAACGTCAAAAAATTGTAGAATTAGACCTCTTTCCCTTCTGTTTTTCATCAACCCATTTTTGTCGATTTGAAAATCAACGATCCATACGTACATATTTACTTGCAAAATTATATTTAAAATATATTTAAGAATATAATACCAAACATTTTAAACATTTTCATTTTGAATTCAATAATCCATATTTTTTTATTTTGTATAAACTATTGAAAGCAGCCCCTACCATGTTTTTTATTCCTTTATTTACTATCGTGTTGTATCGAATATACCTATAGATTTATATCTGTAGATTATGTGGCTGTAATTAATAAATTTAATAAGTTTTCTAGAATACTAGGTAGGTACACATTTCTTCTGCCATTAGTTTCTCTTTTAAAAATTAATTGTGAGGATCATCGATTGATATTTTTTCTTTGTTCAATTGAAACAATAAAAATATATGTTGATTTTTGCTATTGAAAATGTTAGAAATTGTTAATTTTTTAAGAATTAATAAAAGTTTCTAAAGGTATTAAAACTTTGAAATGAACAGGCAAATGTTATAATGAATGCATTTTTCATCTCTCAGAAACAATTTATCACATATAGGTATATTTGCATTTGTATTTAAACACAAACACGCATTATTATCCGTGTTTCAGCTAAGCAATACAACTTTTTTATTTGGACTATCAAAATGGTACGAGGACTCGAGTATGTAGCAGCACTAGCGCCATCTACTCGTCACTAGCGCTAGTTCTCTATAAATCAATGGTATTGACGTATACAGGAATCTGCGGACAGCGCTTTAAAACATATTCGGAATAAATGCAAAAATCTACACTAGACCTTCGTGCATCTACTCGTGACCTAAGCACTCTTTGATTTCTCCTCTCGGAAATCCACGGGTCCGTTCATTTGTCAAGAACTTGTAATTCCATCGCCGTCTAACATTAATAGCATCATCGGAATCTAACTAGGGATCGCTGAACACATTTCCCTAATCCGATGAAATAAATTGCGAGCTACCCAAGCCAGCCGAGACGCCACTAACGTTTCCTAAACGCCAAAGCAGCCCGTGGCGGATGTTGATTGGTAATTGTTTCCCTGGGGCTGCCGACGCCCAATCAACGAGCGAGAGTAGTGGCGCGGAAAGCGGCACTCCGATTCTACTCCTTCGGAATAATAATGACCCGCTATGATCCGGACGATGGCAACTTAACCGCATTGGAAACACCCGCGATACCCGTTTAATATCGGAAGTCGAAGGATCCTTGGTGGAAGACGGTCGGAAGGCGTTATTTTACTTTGTAGCCTTCCATGTAAAGGACCCAAATGAAAAACAACAATAAATAAATTCGTTACTTCAAAAAATTGTCTATTCTGAAGAGAGAGAGTTGAGAAAAATATTGTAACGAATTTGAAATGTTTATGTAGAAACTCATGAAAATATTGCCTGACTGAACTTAAAGTCGTATAAAAATTTTAATTATTATTATAGCAACACCAAATTTGTATAAAATTGTTAATATGGATATTCTGAATATAAAACTAGTAATGATCAATGATATTACATAGTATAAAAATAATAATCTTTTAATTTTATTCTCAAGTACAGAATAAATTTTCATAAAATGCATGACGTCGACACTTGTTAGTACTCAGTACATAGAGAAAAACGAATCTAAACCTAGAGTGACTTATATCGAATGAAAGTTTAAAGTCTATAGATTAATCTGGTATACATATCGTTGGAAGACGAGTAAACTTAAAGAAGATATCTCAATCCAACATAAACCATAACATGAAAATTTTCATCAATTGTCAAATTTTATAATAAATTTCACAAATGTCAAAGCTAAAGGTGGCTTTGTAAGAATACCCGGAGATGACCTAAAAAACATAAAATAAAGAATATTTTATTAATTAATTTATAGAATTGTATATAAAAATAAAAGGACATTTGTTAAAAATGTGTTTGTTATATGTAGTGTTGTGAAAAAGTGACTGAAAAGGACATCCAAAGACTGAAAAATTCTGTGTATGGACTTTAAGTAAAGCTAGGGACAGAATATTCAGGAAGGATGAGAAAAACAAAAGAAATATTGATTGGTTACGTCTTGGGTTTTGGAAAATGCACAGCGTGGAGAGGCAGCCCCCGAAAAATAAAGCAATAAAAAACAGTCCAAGAAACAAAATTAAACATTCACCAGTTAAATCCACAGTTTACCAGAGTCCAGAAAAAGTTATTTTGCCATCCCATGAAAAATTTCCGCTACCAGCAGTATAAAGCAGTTCCAAAGCAGTTTTCAGTGGCCCCATAAATAGTCTGCAAGGCCTCTACCTAGTTTCCAGCAGAGAAAACTTCAAATTTTACAACGTACCAGGTATCTAAAACACAGTACACTATAATATTGCTAGCTATCACCCATAAATCATGCTTTCTCTCGCATCAAATCTTTGCAAAGTATAAATAACAAACCACAGGACTTAAATATTTCACTATTTTCACGAGCTCTGAAAAATCTGTCAAATGAACATTCATTTTCGTTCCCGTTTAGATATAAGAGATGTCCCTGTCTGACATGCTGCCGCAACTTTTCGGAAAAAAAAAAAATTTTCATCTTCTACACGAATTTTAAAAAACAGGAAAAAAGGGTAATTTATGGTTTTTTTTGAAAATTGACGGCTAAATTAGAATTATTCATGAAATGACTAATGTTAAGCATGACTTTTACAGTTTGATATACCCAGAAGAACCCTGTGAAGTTTCATCTCGATCTAGCGAACCGTTTCTTTGTTTCAAACAGTCAAACTTTTGAAAAAATTAAAGGGTCACGTTTTTTAGTTTAAACACTTCATTATCATGATTAAAATGGAAAAAAAAATTTCAGAGAAGAAAACGGGTAATTTTGAAAAAAAAACTGTTTTTTAAGTGATTACAGACTGCACAAAAATTAATTAGAAATTTGTCTCAAAAAACGGTATGAATCGGGAACGAAATCTGGTTTGGGTCATCAAGCATATACAATTGGATTTTGTTTTATTCAATGTCCGGAAGGTTTTCCAAAAAAAAACTAATTAAACTTCAAAAATTTCGAAAATTTTTCGAAAAATTTTTTTTGTTTTTTTTCATCAATTTAAACGTGGTGGTGCGGTAAAAACGAGGGTAAACCGCTACCTGAATTCTGTACAAAAACTTCTCTATACTTCCTCAAACTTCCTCGGACCTTCTCTAGACTGCTTTGTAATTCCTCCACATAAATGTTTAACATTCTCCGCATTTTTCTACCACGATTAACCTCGGTATTAACCATTTTTGTTCAAAGGACGTTTCAACTCTGTGACAAGCGCACGCTTGAATCCATATTTTGGTCAGTTTTGAGATTTGTAAGGATGAAAATGTGAGATATTTCTCTCCCTGATGCCCAAAAACCCAAACTTTTATCGTAAATACGATCAATTGTGTTTTGTCTAAGTGTCTATAAGAGCGTAATTAATATAATGCAAAATATCTTTTCAATCCTAGATATTGCTCAGGATCTAGCGGTGTTTTCGTGACTATTGCTCATTTGTCATGTTTCTAATTTTATAATATATTCCTTTCAACTTCCTTATAACTTCCTCCAACTTCTTCCCGACTTCCTGGGGACATGTACAAAAACTTCCCCAGCGGTTTACTCCTCGGGTAAAAACGTGAGAAAACCTCATATTTTGTATCAGCATTTTTCAATATTTAACCAGTTCTGCCATGCACTGTTTAATTAGGTAATCTGAGAATTTCCTTTAAAAACAATCTATGAGATAACAAATATAAAGAATTATTAGTCCAGAAAATAAAGACAAATATACAAAGTAACCAAGGAATATAATTTTTAATTTAACCCTATTGTTATCGATTTGCGTCTAATATTTAATGAACATTTTGTTGAAAATCCTAAATCTGTATCACTATTTCAAGAACAACAGAGAACTATGAATTTGTTTACAGCTATGTACAATATTCTGATGATGGCCTATTTTGTTTGGAACAAGACACTGAACCTATACGTAATTGTAAATGAATATCCGTCGATTAAATTTGAGCAAAATCAGTTCTAATGACTCCATGATTTATTTGCAAACATATTAAGGGTAAATCTATTTTGCCATTTAAAGCCGTTTTAATTTCGCCGAAGATTACTCGTCGTCATTTCTCTAACAAAAAGTATTTATTACCCAAATATATTTACAGCCTTGCTTAAATAATAAAAGTCATATAGAAAGGATGTTGATTACGACGACATGATGTTATAAGATTCTTTATTGTATTATAATTATTAATTTTCACTAATTATAAGATCAGGACAGCGATAAAAATGTAATTTAATTATCGCAATTATCTTTTGAGGGGATTTTCGAGATTACACTTGATCGATTGGATTTCTGTGTAATTTAAATATAATCTGTGAGATAGTGTAAATCCGCAGATAATCTTCTATGGATGTAAGCAAGTCACAAGTTTAATCTATAAAAATATATTTATTAAATCTGATTTGGGTTACGCATCGTTATGGCTACAATAATTTCGCCTTGGCCGAAATTGAATTTGTTTTTTGAGACGTAGATGAATTTATATTTCTAGAGCTTACCGACTAAATATTTATTATCGTTATTATTATTATTAATTTAATAAAGTGAGACGAACAGACATAAGCTTTGCACATGAAATCTTAACAATTTATGGCCTGCAAATTTGTATCATAAAATAAAAATTACGTTTACAGCCAAGCTGTTAGTATTTTTTCTAGTACAAATATTTAATATTTAACAATCTTGACTTAATCTGACCATAAAAATTTTATTCATACTATCAAAAATGTTTTAAAGCAATAAATCTTAATTGGAAATTAATAGAGAGAATGATTTTTAATCTATTGCAAAGCTAAATGAAGCAAATTAATTTTTTTTTAAATCTTATCAAATGCCAATGTTCTTCAGTACCAGAAATCTGGGTACTGTTCAGAAAATACACGAACCTTATTTTTTTAAACTTTATTATTAATTTTCCACTCTTCCCAGTGGTTTTCCATTTCGCGAATCAATTTTCATTAAAAAAAATGGTATTTAGAAAAAATTGTGACATTTGTTTGAATTTCCTTAATATCTTTACCAAAAGAGAGAGTAATGTTCTCAATTACTTAGATGCTTGTGAGGGAAATAATGTTTCATGTTATTTTGTAAATATTAGTTTTCGTTGTATGCAGTTCCAAACTTCATTTTACGAACATGTTTCGTTTCTCTGACCGAAGTATAGTAATAACAAAATTGTCACTTCGCTAGGTAACAGTTTTTTGCAAATTATACTGTAATAATTTTTATAGAAAAAACAACAGATACTATTTTATAAGTCAAAGACTATGAACTCTTTAGCAACACCTAAATTCTGCCATAAAACAATTTATAAAAGATATAATCGAGAGTTAGCTTCAGAAAACTTTTATTGAGATGTAAAAATCTAAAGAAACATGAAATAAGTATCGAGAAATAGTGTTAATTACAAAGATATTTGACGAATAATATAGAGAATATTAGTTTAAAACTTACTAAGTCGTATATGTATAAATCTGTGTCAGTTTCTGAAGATTTTTTACGAAAGCAGCAACTAATCCGGCTCGAAGGACCAAAAATGTGGACTGTATGTTTGGGTCTTGTTTACATAATCATGCCTTACTTCTATTTAAATAAAATAATAATAATAATAACGCTTTAGTTTTGCAATCACCGCTTTCGCATCTACATATTTAATAAATCAACTAACCGACATTACTTTTATTATTTTATTATCTCAATAAGATACGTACCATTATGTAAATACAAATTCATAACTGATAAAAAAGTTTTATAAATGTACATGAAAAGAAAAAATACACGTAGTTGGTTACGTAGAATCGACATATACAATAGTAGTATTACAGTCTTCTCTCTTTATCAATTTTGAAAAAATTATTTTATTTTGCTCACCAAGAGCTATCCTTTCAACAAGTTTCATAAAAAAATATTTATTTTTGAAAGAGATATAGTTATTTGAAAAAATGCGATATTTAGCGGTTTTTTGCAATAACTAATTAACTTATTTATGGACTGTAAGTGTGGAGCTTAAATATCAACAAGATCAGTCCGTGAATACTCCAAATAAATGAAATACAGTTGTGTCAAATTCCGACATTAATAGAAATAAAGTGCCACAGGGAACAATATTAGATCCAATATTATTTTTATATCATGTATTAATATACTTTCCCTTATTTTACCTGAAAGATTCTCGTCTCGTCTTTATGTGGACGACCCAACTTTATTGCTTATTAAATAATAAAAATAACGGAATATTTACAAAATTGTTTACTTTTAAACAGGAATTTATATAGGTATTAGTAATTAAATAAAATATTGTGGCTGCATCACCTCATTTTTGACTCAAATAAGAAGAAATTTATTTATCGATCAAAACCGGTTTGCACTTATTCCATCCGTATTAAAAATTCCTACTACTTTTGTTTGAAACATTTTTTTTTAAGGAAAAAACTATTTTCGAACTGTTTGAACGCCATTTTGAAAATGAAGCTCAAAAATTCAGGTGGGGTAAAGTAGTCCAATGAACTCTACGGAATTTTTCCTAATTTTTACATATTTTCAATTACTGAACTATTTTTTGGCAAAAAAATGAGGTGTTTTCGACAATTTGGTTAGACTAAACCTGAAACTTTATTCATCTACACTAATGTAAACAATTAAAGGATCAAAAGAATTTTCGAAATTTTTCGGCGATTTTTGACAGACTATCGTATCGAGAATTAAAAAAAAGCATTTTGAAGCTCTAAGATTCTAGTTTTTAGATTTTTCGGTCGAAAAATTTTTAGTTGCTACGGTTATCATGTAGTAATTCTAATAACGCGAAAAAAAATTTTGCAAATTTTTTTATTTTTCGATACGACCATTATTCATCGAAATATCGGACTTTTATTGGAAAAGCATCGTTTTGAATTGAAGAGATTTTTGAGATTAAACACTTTATAATCATGATTAAAATGGAAAAAAAAATTTTTTTCCGAAAAAATTTTCGAATTTTTTTTTCAGAAGAGAAAGGGTAGTTTTGAAGAAAATGTGTTTTTTAAGTGATTACAGACTGCACAAAAATTAATTACAAAGTCTCAAAAAACGGTATGAATCGGGATCGAAATCTGGTTTGGGTCATCAACTTTAATTTTAATTTAATTAAAAGCTGATGAACAGAAGCATAGGACAGAAAAGCCGAATCGTGCTGGAAACAATTGGATTTTGTTTTCTTCAATATCCGGAAGGTTTTCCAAAAAAAAAAAACGGACATTTTTCGAAAAATATTTTTTTTTTAATCAATTTAAAAGTTATTTGCGGTAAAAATGTGAGAAAACCTCAAAAATTTTTTTCCATTTTGAACATGATTATGACTTTTTTCTTGTTTCTCAAAAAACGTAACCCTTTAATTTGTTTCAAAAGTTTGACTGTTTGAAACAAAGAAACGGTTCGCTAGATCGAGATGAAACTTCACCAGGTATATTGAACTGTAAAAGTCATGCTTAACATTAGTCATTTCGTGAATATTTCTAATTTAGCCGTCAATTTTCTAAAAAAACATAAATTATCCTTTTTTCCTGTTTTTTAAATTCGTGTAAAAGACGAAAAAAAAATTTTCGAAAAGTTGCGGCAGCATGTTATAGGATATTTATTACAATTTTCGAAACTGCTCTTCAATTCTCTGTACGGTCATTCGCCGCAGACATATCGATGATTGAAGACAAAAGGATCCCTTTCCATTAAAAGTCCGATATTTCGATGAAAAATGGTCGTATCGAAATTTTAAAAAAAGGAAATTAAAGCTGAATAAACAAGCTATCTGGTCCATGCAGTGGCTTAGCTGAAAAAAAAATTTCCGAGTCCGTGAACTCGGAAAAAAAAATAAAAAAATTTGCAAAATTTTTTTGTCGCGCTATTAGAATTGCATGATAACCGTAGCTCCTAAAAATTTTCGACCGAAAGATCTAAAAACTAGAATCTTAGAGCTTCAAAATGCTCTTTTTTAATTCTCGATACGACCATTTTTCACTTAAATAGGTACAGTCTGTCAAAAATCACGGAAAAATTTCGGAAATTCATTTGACCCTTTAATTGTTTAGTTTAGTGTATTATAGGAGACATTTAACGTATTTAAAACACTATTAAGTATAATCCAATTTTACCAATTACCGAAGGCATTGTAGTAGGCACTTTTCTAAAATAATCAAACAAAAAAAAAGTCAAACTATGTTTGAATCAAGTGAATTATATCAAAACCTCCGGGCCCGCTGTTGTTCCATCTTTCCTTTCGAGAGCGTTAGGGTGAAACACATTTATTCCAAATAGAGAACACGTATTTGTACATTTCTCTCTGGATGAGCCGTATGTATTACAAGTCCATATCGTTCTTGATGTAATTTGCTAAAAGGTTTTGTCTAAAGTGGAGTTCTCGCTTAACTTAACAAGTGATTCGATATCATGTATATATGTATGAGGTATAGTCGGGGGAAGAATCGGAGAAGTTTTTGAGCTCTAACCGCAGGGATTTCCGCGCCGTCCGTCAGAGTTGGTCGTGACGCCGCTCGAATAGATCCTTAACTCAAACAAGGCGGAAATTTGCACTGAGGCATTTTATTGATTTACGGGTTAATCTACGCAAAACTATTTAAATGACTATTATTAACAATGTATCGTAAACAATAACATAGTACGGAGACAATTTTTTGTAATTTTACTTATAAAAAAATGGGTATTTTATTACCCATCGCTTCACCAGCAATTTTACAAAAAGTTCGTAATTAGTACAATTTCTATATTTCCTGGCCTGACTATTTATCAAAAAATTGTATTTCAACAATATTGTAACAATTAAATATATTTACTTTTTATTTTGTTATAGAATACGCATCATTGTGTTTCAAATAAAAACTAATAAAATCTTAAAACTTTCCACATGGTGTCACACCAGGAATCGCTACTATCGATATCTGGGAAAGTATTTATCCGATAAACTTAAAAATTTGGCAACCTAGCAAAAGCAGTAGTGCCAACAGAGCTAAAATATTTAGAACTTTATGTCGCTTTCACTTATACCGGTAGCCGACATTAACTTTTTTTATTTTAAATGGGACACCCTATATATTATTGTATTTTCGGATTCTACGTGAAAGAAGGTCACTTTATTAAATATTCCATATACCTAGGAGTTATAGATTTTGAGATATTAATTTTTAAAGAAAAAATTTGAGCGATGCAAAGGTCCGCGGAACTGCTAGTAAATCTTCAGTAAATCAAGCAGTTATAACTTTGTTAACTTAAATGGAATACCCTGTTTTACTCTGTCGTATGCAGATTGAAATTTCCTTACAAGCCATATAAGCATTGTTAGGTTATTACTTTTAGAGACATTTACAATGTTCTATTTTGAGCAGTTTTTCTTGTATCAGACCTGTTATCAAGTTGGCCATGGCCAGAAACACTCCAAAAACAATTAAAATAACTTGATATTTGTCAAGTTAGTTGTCAAATTATTATTGTCTGTAATAGTTTTTGTAAAATTGTAGAATTCAGTTGTAGGTACGATATTATTAAACTATATCGATATCGGGTCGATAGCCGCACGGTATAAGACGTCAGTACTTAAATCGATGTGTGCTATCTGCCCGGGTTTCGAATCCCGCGGCCGGTAGACCGTAGATTAGCTATGCTTGTACGGAGGATTGGCACCCTCTGTGCAGGTATGATAGGGTGGAAGAGTGTTGGCTTGGGTCAATGTGAGAGATTGACACCGGTTGGCAAATGACCACCCCCCTAATTAATGAGGTTTTCCAGGTTTCCCTCATTCCTGCACTGAATGGTGGTTAGGGCCTACCAACATAAGTCGTTCCTGGGCGCAAATGCGGCCTGCGTAATAATAATATGCCGCCTCCTCTCCCGCACAAGTCTCCGACTTCTGGGCTAATTCTCGTAGTTAGAATGAGGAGTAGAGATATTATTATTATT
>NW_019416469.1:14558-20768 GCF_000390285.2 Anoplophora glabripennis | reverse complement strand
CTATAGTAGGATCGTATACGATGCAAAGTAGAGCAAAAAATTGTCGGCCTTTTATCAAAGGAAAATCGTGTCATCATTTTTAGGAGGCGTAAGATAAATCATTTCAAATTTAAAATGAAATTCAATGTAAAATCTGAAATACCGCTGCATACGCACTGTGTTCTGGTAGTAGCTGTAGTCGCCCAGGTGCATCGAGTGTACGAACTGGTCGGTTATACGTCAAATACTAACCTGGCGAGCTTTGCTGTCAATTAGAGAGCGCTTCCAAAAAACAAGTAAACAACAGTGGCGCGTACAGAGGTAAAATGTAGTACATATGTGGAATTTAGGAAACAAATTGGATTTATAATAAATTACATTTAAAATAAATAGTTTATGAGAATAAAGGAATTTTTGTAGCAACAAGGGTGCCAGACCTGAACTGATCCCCTCCTCCCTTCATAATGTATAAAGAAATTATTCAATTTGTAAAACCCTTAAAAGCGTACTTCATTGGTTCCCTTGACAGGCAATGATTTATTACTTTGCATCGAATATGATCGTACTATAGATTTCTGATGTCGAAGAACATTGTTTGACTTCATTTGATAATTTTTTTTTATTTCTTTGAATTAGTTTAATATCTTGAAAATAGATGAAAAAGTACAAAAGCTGATAACAGAACATGTGTTTAAAAAATTATATCAATACGGTGTCAAAACGTCTTATTTATTAGCACTTGGTTATAAAATATTACAAATTTGGGCCGTTTGTGAGACCATGATCCACCTTTTAAAAAATTATTGGACTTGACAAAGTTAAATGAACTAAATATGAACCAATTCATAAAAAAATAAGTTGCTAGTTTTAAAAATCGATTTATATTGTTCATTTTATCAAAATAAAATTTACTCTTTAAAGAAAAAGTTTCTAATTATCTGAAAATAATATTTTTAATTTTGACCTATCAAATTTTAAAAAAGTAAATGTGTTGGGGCCAGTCCGCGTCTGGATATCTTTTAATAGTAAAATCTCGGTTTATAACATCAAATCATGGAGTCTTATCTTTAATACATTATGCCAAAATTTTATCAAAATATACAAATTAGTTTCAAAGTTAGGTACCCCTTTGGGGNTTGCATCGAATATGATCGTACTATAGATTTCTGATGTCGAAGAACATTGTTTGACTTCATTTGATAATTTTTTTTTATTTCTTTGAATTAGTTTAATATCTTGAAAATAGATGAAAAAGTACAAAAGCTGATAACAGAACATGTGTTTAAAAAATTATATCAATACGGTGTCAAAACGTCTTATTTATTAGCACTTGGTTATAAAATATTACAAATTTGGGCCGTTTGTGAGACCATGATCCACCTTTTAAAAAATTATTGGACTTGACAAAGTTAAATGAACTAAATATGAACCAATTCATAAAAAAATAAGTTGCTAGTTTTAAAAATCGATTTATATTGTTCATTTTATCAAAATAAAATTTACTCTTTAAAGAAAAAGTTTCTAATTATCTGAAAATAATATTTTTAATTTTGACCTATCAAATTTTAAAAAAGTAAATGTGTTGGGGCCAGTCCGCGTCTGGATATCTTTTAATAGTAAAATCTCGGTTTATAACATCAAATCATGGAGTCTTATCTTTAATACATTATGCCAAAATTTTATCAAAATATACAAATTAGTTTCAAAGTTAGGTACCCCTTTTGGGGTCGGATATCTCCGTTAAGAGAGACATTTGGAAAAAAATATATAGGATGTCCTACGCTGTAAAAAAAATCGGCGTGAGTGAAAGCAGTAAAGACACGAAGTGAATGCACTGAGTGAAATTATTGAGCACCTTTTCACTCCATATTGAGCATTTTGATAATTTTACTCATTTCTGATAATATTTGAACTAAAACTGGATACTTTCACCCAAATATAGGAATCTGTTAAATAAATTTTCCAGATAAACTCGTATTTGGTGCAATTGTAGCTAAATCAGAGTAAATTCCTCATTATTGATTGGCCCCAAACCATTCTATGGTTGTCGTGCGTTGTCTTTATCTATTCCCATCGTCCCCATTAGGTCACCTCGTGGCGTGGTGTATGACGTGTAGTGCCAGACAAGTGTATGTTAATCCGGTTATTTTGGTGAAAAGTATGTTTATTTAACTGGTATGATTACAATAATTAAAAACAATAATATACCTATTAATTTTCGATTAATATTTGGTTAAATAAACTGATAGTTGAATTGTTATCTATACTTACTTTATCTGTAACGCACAATATAGGTTATGGCAATTTATCAATTATGGAAGATATTTTTTTGCTGCGTTCAGCTATGGAAGGAAGTCTATAGTTTCGTTAGAAATATTGCTAGAAAAATAGCAAAAAAGATTAACCCTATTTTTCGTAGCTTTATTCTGAAAAATTATAACCTGCTGCGGAAACAAGTTACTATGTTTTTTATAGTAACATATTTTGTATTTAATACGATAATAATATAACAATTTAAAACAATACTTATTTCAAATGTTCAAAATGATCTCCATTTGGAGACGATCTAATAATGCCATTTGATAGAGTTTGAGCGGCGATTTAAAAATATATAAGGTTTGTTATAGCAATTTGTTAAAATAAAAGAGATACGAGGCCGCGAATATCAAACTGAATCACCCGGTATATCTCTAAACTAATTCTAACAATATGTACACATGTATTGGAAGTAATTACTGGTTTTACTTATTATTTATTATAAGTGCACGTAGCATAGAAGCTTGTTTGTTTTTGTTATGTTTACATTTACAGTGTGTTTGTCTTAATGTCGGAACACCTCCGTATTTAGGATGGCGTTGGTAATAAAATCAGCAACATTACAGTTAGATAGAGTTTTCTTTATCCTATATTCTAAAAAAAATATTTTAAATCGCTCAAAAAATAAAGAAGCTACAGGCTTGTATCACATTTAAGCGCGACACCCTGTATGCTTTTTAATTTTTGAGGGTCTTTTCTTAATGATAGTAGGCCGTTGGAAAGATCACATGTCAAAAAATATAATATTAAAAACTAGGCCTTTTTGAGTACTACCACATANATTATTTTGACAAACCGTTATTTAGAAATGTCAAAATTAAGTTGTTTCCGCAGCTGGCTATCATTTTTCAGAATAAATTTACTGAAAGTAGGGTTCATCTTTTTTGCTGTTTTTCTAGCAATATTTCTAATGAAACTACTTTATTTTGTCTGCTGAACGCTGAAAAAAAATATCTTCCAGAATTGATGAAAAAATATATAGTGTGCCATTTGAATAAAAACAGTTGACTGTAGCAATTTTGACATATGTTACCATGGAGACGATCCAATAATGTCATTTAATAGAGTTGCTTGTTATGGCTATTTGTTAAAATAAAAGAGATACAAGACCGCGAATATCAAACTGAATCACCCGGTATATTTACCGGGCACTCTATGTAAATTTTAATCAACAGAGCTACAATAATTGTCTAAATTTTTAATATAATTTCTTTTCGGGTTCATTTATTTATAATTTAAAACGGTTTTAGTTGAAAATTTCTTAGTTCGAACACGTTTTCATTGATTTAATTCAGATTAAAGTTACATATTTTTCTGGTATTCCAAATGAACATTTCACTGAAAAAAAAAATCAAGGACCAATTAATATTTTAGAGTAATCCCGCGAGGATCCAATATCCTTACCGAAACTTTTCCTCCCTACTGTACCCCCTGAAACAAACTCGCTAAGGCAATAAATTATGAGTTCCTCGACCAAAATTACAAAGATTGGAACCAATCTAAAAGTTTTCAACCAATCAGTAGAGAACATTACCCCTTCCAGGGCGGACGCGATCAGATCACCCTCTCGCCTCAATTGTTTCATGTATGTTTTATTTGCCGGCCTCTGGCGGCGCCACGGCATCGCATAAAGGCGATGCTTGACATAGGAATCGCGTTTTTACGTCTTCCATCTCAAATAGATAAATACCTCCATTAAATTCTGTGGGGACTCTAGTTTAACTTTTAATAGCGTACAGGCATTTCATAAAATGGTACTTCAAGGGTACACAGCAGAAACACTGACAATTTTTCAGTTAAAAGTTGGTGCAGGTTTGTTACACCTTAAGTTTATTATTTAATTTGGCAGGATTAGCTGGTATATACAGAGTGATTCATTAATAATGGGACAGAGCTGACAGGTCGCTGACTTCAAAATAGAATAATTAAGGCAAACATGCCATATCCGAATGTTGCTCCCTTTCGATCTACAGGGTGTAATAAAGTTAAACATTGTTTTTTGATTTTTTGAAATATCTTGAGCATCTTTGAACCGATTGTTTTGAAATGTTGCATGCCTATATCCTCAGAGGTGGCAATTACGGAAATGATAATTATTTTGCAATCAGTTTCTAGCGGGCGGTACTTCCAGTGTTATTTCAGAGTAAAAATATATCCAACTTTTTGTCCCTCAAAAATCTTAACTTCCAATAAGTAATTATTAAACTACATTCAATTGTAAATAAAAAAATATACGTGTTAATAATCGAAAAACTTAAAACCGCTTTCGAAATAAAGACGATTTATTTTTTTTTACAAAATTATTTGTTTCAACATAAGTCTTTAAATAAGAAGACTTAAATAAAGTAGGCCGCTGTCAATGAAATGTCATGTATTGTTTATGTCAATTCTAAGCAACAACAAAGACTAGACAGTTTAGTTTTTCGTTTATGATTATGTGTATCAAAATGCCGCGTCATAATGATTTTTCGTTTGTTAAAAAGAAAAACATGGTATGTGTGTATGCCCAAGAAAATTATTGTGGTCGTCATGCTGCAGCGAGGTACTTGGAGTTATATCCAAATAACATTCAACGTAACCAAAAAATCAGACAGAATTTTAACGAGAGAACAAAAAAGTGTATTGAACTTAATGGTGGTCACTGAGAATCTTTTGTAATTCGTAAATTAGACGTAAGCATAATAAAATTTTCAGATGTTAATTCGTAATTGAGTCTACATATTTCAAGGCCTACCCTGAAACAAATAATTTTCTAATTTAATCTTATAATACTATTAATTAATGTGTAGACTGTATACAGGGTGTTTCATAATTGGATGTCAATATTGAAGGGTGTTAATCTATGCGGCGTGATTTTAAGACAAAAAGTTCATATAAACCTAGGTCCGTTTTCGCTTTATTTTTGATATACAGGGTGATGAATATCTGTTTGTAAAATTGTTTTTTTTAATAACTCCGAAACTAAATTAGATAGTTTTATAAAACTTAGTATGTGTAAACTAGGTGCAGAGACACGTCTTTTGCATAATAAACGAATTTTCATTTTTAACCAGTGGCGTCCCAATTAACTTCAACCTCATTATTTTGAATGAAAAAAATGATACGCCACTGCATTTTTGAAAAACAAAAATTATTGTATAAATGGTGCTTTATTTTGTAATAAAAAAGATCTCTTGAGTTTTTTTCTTATCTTGCACTGTTTTTTAGTAAAAAAATAAAGAACAACATACTAACCCACATTGAGCCAAACAGAAAGCATGATATAAAGATTACCTAGTAGGCTGTGGTTGTTGATTACTGTTGTGATTTATTAATTTTGACAGTTCAGTTCATTCAACTCAATTTTGATACTTAAAATACCTGTACAGTGTTATTTGATAATGGTTGAGTTTACTAATCAAGAGTTGGCAGACATTCATTACATGTATGGCTTGGCTGATGGCAGAGCGCCAGAGGCTAAACGATTATATCAAGAGCGTTTCCCGAATAGAGTCACACCAGATAGACGAACATTCTCAAACATACATAGAACGTTGGCTGAAACAGGTACTTTTAAGCCAAATAATCAATTAAAAGGTGCCCATCGGACTACTAGAACTCCAGAAGTTGAAGAAGCAGTTTTAAATTCAATTGATGAAAATCCTAATATTAGCACTAGACAAATTGGAAATAACTTGAATATCTCGCACATTCTAGTTTGGAGAATTCTTCACGATTTTCTGTTATACCCGTATCATATTCAACGGGTCCAAGCCTTACTTCCTCGAGATTTTCCTTTGCGAATCAACTTTTGTCAATGGTTTTTGGAGAAAATTGCGCAAAATCCCTTGTTTGACTGTGAAATAATGTTTACAGACGAAGCTAACTTCTCTAGAAACGCTATAAGAAATTTCCATAACAATCATGTTTGGGCCG
>NW_019416469.1:0-13770 GCF_000390285.2 Anoplophora glabripennis | reverse complement strand
TGTGGTAAATCCTATGGCATGATGAACATTTTTCGACCGGTGTGAAATTGGCGACTAAAGTTGGCGACTAATATTTCCGAAGATAACCGAACATTCAAGAATTGCAATACCGAATGTTCATATTTTTTACAATTTTTGCTTTTTTTATTAAAGGTTTCATCGACTCTCAACCTCCCCACTTTAATTTAAATAAGTACAAAGTAGGTATTTAAATTGTTCCTTTTTACAAAAATAATACTATCTCCGCTCTCATACATAATAAGCAATTCATTTTTCTGGAAAAATAGTATTCGGGGTGTTATTTGAAATGCTGAAATTTCATCGACTCGCAAGTACCGGAAGGGTTATTTTAACAACGCCAAAACATGAAAATAATATTATCTCATACAGGCCCGGATCCAGAGACTGGTTTTGGGGGTGGCGCAAAGCACTTCTTTATCATTATTATTATTATTATTATTATTATTATTATTATTATTATTATTGTTGTTGTTGTTATTATTATTATTATTAATTTGCATTGAAACCCTAATATTACAAATCGTCTTTATTTCGAAAACGGTTAAGTTTTTCGATTATTAACAGGCATACCTTTTTTATTTAGAATTGAACGAATAATTTCTTATTGAAATTCAGTTTTATATATTTTTATTCTAATAGGACACTACAAGTAGCTTCTCTAAAACTGATTGCAAAATAATTTATCATTTTCGTAATTACTACCTCCGAAAACATAGGTATACAAACTTTTAAGACAGTCGGTTCAAAGATGCTTAAGATATAGATATTACAAATAATCTAACATATTTTTTCAACCTTAACACCTTGTAGATCGAAAAGGATCAACATTCGAATAAGGCATGTTTGGCTTTATAGCTCTATTCTGATGTCAGCAACCTGCCAATAAGCTCTGTCCCATTATTAATGAATCACCCTGTATAGATAAGAAAATTAAAGTGAGTTTCATATTTTCCTAAATTCAATAAATTTTCCTGGTACTCTTATAAAATTCTATAAAATTTACATATTTCACAAAAAAAAAACATGTATTATTAGCTCTCGCATTTTTTTTTATTTTATATTAAAGGTATTAATTCAAACAAAATTAAAAAAATCTTACCAAATGAAGTCAAACAATGTATCTTTTTTTTAATGTTTCCAAGAAATTGAGCTTGTGAGAAACAACATTTTTTTAATTAACTCCTAGTATGTAGGTGCTGGTATTATTTGAAACTGGAATAAAAATGGCTAATATTAGTGGTGAGGAAATAAAATAATGCTTCGCTAACTCGAACTGCATGACGATGACCCCAACGAACGATTACAAAGAACGGTTCCAACAAACGATTCCACCGAACGGTTCCAATGGATGATTTCAAGAAACGATTCCGATGATTGATTCCGAGAAACGGTTATGAGAAACGGTTCCGAGAAACACATGTGAGGAACGGTTGTGAGGAAGGGTTTCGAGGTACGGTTAACGAGAAGGATTTTGAAGGTTCTGACGGTTCTGGGAAACATGCGCGGGATGTGGTTGTGAGAAAACAGAACTCTGCGGAATTGCGAAGAACAATTCCGCACAAAAGTTTCGAGGAATAGGTCCTAGAAAGGTTTCCAGGAAATAATTCCAAAGAACTGTTACGAAGAACGGTTCTAAAGTATCGGTTGCAAAGTACTCACTTTATAACTGTTGCAAAGTAGCGATAACCGTTACTTCGCAACCGTTTTTTGGAACCGTTACAAAATATCCATTGCAGGAATGATTACAAAGTAGAAGTTACAAATAGTACGGGTTACAAAGTAGCAGATTACAGTAGCAGCAGCAGAAGCAGTTCTAAGTAACGGGCTGTTTGTTTTGAAGATTTTACGACAATTTTCTCATGTAGTTTTCCCTTATCATGTCGTTTTGTCATTTTTCTTGGCTTGTCTTTTCTTGTTTTATCGTAGGTATGCCTTTTTTCATTTAATTTTATTTTATTTCTACTTATCTTTGTTTCTTATTCACTCTACTCTATTACATATATGTGTTTTGTCTTTTCTTGTCTATTCTACCGTGTTGTCATTTTATATATTTTGTCTGTACTCTGTCTTGTTGTTGTTTTGTCTTCTCCTTGTCTGTTATCGAGTCTGTTGTTTTTTTGTTGGCTTATCTATTCATTATTGCTTTTTCTATTTTTTGTTGTTTTATCTGTCTATTTCCTTGCCTTTTGTCTATATCGAATACATCGTTTGGTGTAATATTGGTTTTGCAATTTTATCATTCTATCGAAAAAATAACTCTTTCTATACATATAATATACCGTGCTCTTTCAGAAAATACTGTTTTTGTGGAAATATCAATGGGCAACACTACGCAAAAAATTATGACGATATCCATGTATTATCTCATTTATCATCACCATATTCAAGTCTTGAAGACTTATTAGGTAACACTGCATATCTACTTTCAATTGTTTTGAAAAGAGATTTTTTTTTACAAAAATATCGACGAAAAAGGATTTTTTCTTATTCTTTATAACGAGCGTTCAAATAGAAACGTGGTCAGGTTGGTTCTGAAAATTTGGATGTAGGGCGTAGCGTATAGCAAATGAACTTAAACGTCATCTGTCAAAGCGCTATATCGCCGCTAGCAATTTGAATATTTTCGTTTTAAAAAGCGTTTAAAATGGTGTTTTCTCAAGAACAAAAAAGTGTTTATCATAGAGTCCTACTTTAGAAATGGACGCAAGATTGATGGAATATGGAAGTATTCTATTGAGGAATGTTTCATAGAATTTCAAAATCAATTTCCCGGCGTTGTTGAGTACAAATTTTTCCAAAGTGCAGTTCAGCGTTGTGTTAATGTTTTTCGTGAAACGGGCAGTGTAACAAGAAAAGAAGGAAGCGGCCGACCTAAAAAGCGGACTGAAGAATTAAAAGAAAATGTCCAACAAATAATGGAAAATGCGCCAAGAACTTCTGTACGTGTTTTATCACAAATGGTGGGAGTATCAGTCGGTACCTGCCACACAGTGTTAAAAAAAGATTTGCGTTTGTTCTCCTATCGTTTAACTTGTCAGCAAGAACTTCATGAAGTTGATTTTCCGCGACGGGCTGTATTTTGTGAATGGTTTTTAAACAACTACGGTGAACTTCATAATATCACCTTTTTTTCTGATGAAGCCTGGTTTCATTTAAGTGGTTACGTAAACTCACAGAATATGAGAATGTGGTCTTCTGAAAAACCAGATAACTTTTTTGTCGAGGGCCCTCTACACGCTCAAAAAATTGGAGTTTGGTGTGCTCTCAATCGAAGGAGGATTTATGGACCTATTTTTTTTAATGGTACTCTTACTGCGCAAAGGTATAGAGAAGAAATTATCGCTCCTTTTGTTAACCAGCTGGAAGAAAACGAAATTACAAACTTTTACTTTCAACAAGATGGCGCAAGGGCACATACGGCAGGCGAGACGATGAATATGTTGAGGGAAGTTTTCCAAAATCGACTAATAAGTCTCAATGCTGAACATGAATTTCCACCGAGGTCATGTGATATTACGCCGTGTGATTTCTTTTTGTGGCCTTACCTTAAAAACACTATTTTTGAACTGCCTATTCCTGATTTAAACCATCTGCAGGCTCGACTTATAGACAAGATTCGTGAAATTAACAATACCCCGAGCATCTTAGAAAATGTCTTTAATTCTTTGAGGAACAGGTGTGAAAAGTGCTTGGAACAAGGAGGGGGACACTTTCAGCAGCTGCTTTAATTTATTGTTATAACAAGGAGGGGGACACTTTCCGCAGCTCCTTTAATTGTTTGTTATTGTTATCACGATTATTCTTTAAAATAAAGTTATATAGTCATTAACGTTATTGAAACTGACAGCTGCTATACAGCTCGTTGAGAAATGAGGTTAAGTTGGTCGCTATAAGCTACTCCCTACGTCCAATGTGTCAGAGCCAACTTCGACCACGTTTTTATTTGAACGCTCGTTATTATTATTGGTTTTTAAAGTTTCTAACGCTCTTTAGCAGCATATAATTTTAGAAAAACCAAACTAAATCAAACAGTGTTATCAATACCAGACCGACTATTTGGTTAATCTAGACATAAAAATACACATATTCCTGATAAGATCATTGAACAGAAATTGAAGTCCAAATCTCAACTGATAACAGGCAATTTCCTGATGGTTTATATAGGTACGATTTCTTTTTTATAGCATTTTTATTAATGACACAAATTAAGGCAATCCGTATTGGAAATAAAACACAAATCTTCTTCATAATTTATTTCTCGTACTTCACTTATCTCATTTATGTCCTAGTATGTACAGTTTTGAACAGTAAAAAATAATGAGGTAGTACTCATATAACTTAATGCGAGAAATCGAACATGAACTACCACTAGATAATAAATTATTTCTTATATTTACAATATCTTACAAGTTTCACTATAATTTTATCCAGCAAATATAATAGTTAGTTAATACTATTATAATGATTTCCGAAATAAAAATATGTAACAATCAATAAATAATTCGAACAACCTTAATTTATTTACACAACGTAAGGTCTGTATAGAGATTCGCTTTCGTGCATTTTTCTTAGGTCACTCTGACTGGCCTCTATGAGGGGTACTGGCGTTTCTGCGCTCTCTTGGTTTGATATGGAAGCACTTGGTTTAAAGTTATTCTGAGAGGGATTTGGAGTGGTGGACTGCTGTTTGGTTGTTTCCCCGTCTTTCGAGGACTTGGCCTCTTGGTGGGCCTTTTTACTTCTTTTCCACTTCATCCGCCTGTTTTGGAACCATATTTTCACCTAGAAAGAGCAAAATTATGTTCACAGATTTACAACAGGTAGTTTCTTTCTTATCTTCAAAAGTTATATTGCATCTTAAGACACTTATTATCATCATTGATATAATCCTATACCTTTTCAGTGATGCGCATATTGGTATCTTGGAAACTATAAAATTTAGAAAATAATTTCACTGTAGATTCAAGTTTCTGTTTCCACGTTGAAAAATCATGTTTTCCTTTTCAACCTTATTTTATATGGGTTTCATATTGAATACGTTAAATGAAAAGAGCTTCATGTAGGAGAAGGACAAAAAAAAATTAATATCGTGTCGAAAAACACTAGAAAAAGGGCAATTGAAATTATGATAACTAATAAGTTAGAAATTGGTATGTGTCTGGTGGTTCTTCTGACAAATGCCACAGAAAAATTCTTTGCAAAAAGCTGCTACGAAGTTCTATATTTTGAAAATTCCTAACAATAAAGAAATTTAAAACATTTCCCAGATACCAATACACTCATCACTCTAATGGACCACCCGGTATATAAATTTCCAACAATGAAGTGCACCAATTTTAAGAGAAAATATATATCAAAACGAGGGATTTTCAACTACCAGTGCCGTAGATATCAAACTTTTCCTTAACGTAACGTAAAATTTTTACACCTATGACTTTCTTGATATATTTTTCACACTTTGTTAAAGCCTTACATTTAAAAAAACAAATTTCTCTTTTAAAATATTTATATTTTTTAGATTTCGGACTTTTACTTTGTTTTACGGAAAAAATACAATTTTTAGAAAAAATGGCTCATTCTTGCCACATCGGGAGTATCTCAGGGTTCAGTTCTTGGTCCACTTTTATTTAATACGTCTGTTAATGATATTTGTGACAATCTTCCAAATAATGTTCTTTTATATGCATACGACTTCAAGTTGTTTACCATTGTTACACCTGCTGATAATTGTATTGTTCTTCAAAAAGATATGTTAAGAATAATATGGTGATATTAAAATAATAACTGCTATTGAACATATCAAAATGTATTATGATACACACAAGAAAAATTAAGCCCATTGTTGAGTATAATATAGGCAAAAATTAAGTCTCGTTGTCCCGAATTTAAAGATTTGGGGGACATTTTTGATACGATATTCCTCACATGAACTACATGATATCTAAATACTAGTAAGTCTTGGTTTCGTTATAAGGAGTCCTTAAAGAAGTTTTCACAGTCTCCTTCTTGTATAATGAGTTTGTTAGGTCAAAACTTGAGTATGTATCCATCATTTGGAACCCCATAGATATTAGTCACTCACGTTTAAAAAAGGTCAAACAAAAAAATTAAATAATTTAAATATCTCACCTTTACACTTGGCAATATATATATTCTCTTAGAGGTACTGACATGTTCTGACATGTTGCGACAAGTTATGACATGTTGCGACATTTTATGACATGTTCCTACATGTCCTGACATGTTATGTGACTTGTTCTTCTCATCAGAAATACTGACATGTTCTGATAGAGGTCTGATATGTTATGAAGATTTAATTTGAACGAATTGTATTACGACGAAAGTACCTTTGTCTTTTATTCTTATACAAGCATAGATGAACCTGATATACTTCGCAGGATAACATCCAATATTCCGTCCCTTCATTCTCGCCCTTATACGTTATTATATTTACCTACTCCACGCAGCAATGTAATGCAATACTCGTCATCTATGTATGTGTCTAAATCATAAGGAACTTCAGTCACCCATTGATTTATTTAGGACTAGCGTTTATAATATTACGTTTTATGTTTTAGGATATTAAATGTGTATATTTTAAATATAATCGTTTTTTTGTATGCCTCGCTCTATAATTATTGTCTGTCAGGGCAGTATATTTTTAAATAAATAAATAATTTTAATGAACAGGTTAACACTAAAATATAACTAAAACTATTTGATATACAAAAATATAATGTAATTTGAAATATGCGTAAATTACAACAAGAATAAATTAAGAAAACAATAAAGTTTAGATTTAATCAAGTATGAAATGAAATTAGAAATAGTAAATTTTTAAGAAAAAAACTGTATATTTAAAAATCTAATTGCGCTATAATAACGTAAAATTTAGAGTACTTATGTCTAAGTTTATTTATTATAGTTTTGTACATCAATCTTTTCATATTTAATAAAAAAAAACTTGAGGTATATCTATCTAAAAGGAACATGTAATCATTAATATGCAACTTACTCTAAAATTTAAGAAAATAGTTTTTTTTGTAAATATGTAGTCTTAACAAAATATACAGAGGTACCTACTTTAAAAAAAAGTTATAGGTATAGAAGTGACACTATTAAAGAAGACGTTGACCCTCCCATATCTACGGCACTGGTAACTGAAATTCAGATTCACTGACATGGTTTTGTAAGTGCCAAATGTTGGAAATACAGTCAAAATTTTATGAAAAAATTTTAGAAAACAATGATTTTTTTTTTCTTATATTGAACACTCTCTTAAAGTTTGTGCCGCTCTTTTTATATTTTTTGTTTTTTACACAATTTCAGCAGCTGAAAACAGAATAATTCTTGAATAAAAAAACTTTCGTGCAGCAAGTGATCATATTTATTTAGTAACGTCGATATTTCTATTAATTGAAATTTCAATACAAATAAAAGATGAGTATATGTCATTTTTCATGAATTTATTCGGAGAAATAAACGCCGCAAAACAAACTATTCCCCTTCGTATTAGTTTCTCCTTCTCAGCTCACAGTTATTGTTAAGTAGATTGAATCAAAACTGTTTTCTTGTTCCTAAGAGTTATGGGCGAGTTAAGAACAACTCCAAACAAACAGACAGAAGTCATATTTTAGGATTGCGATGACTAACTGCACAAAATGTGACGTCTATTTATCACGTCTCCGGAATCTAATCCAATACGGGTCTTGATTTTAATTTAATGTGAAAATAAAAGTAGCACTCACTGCCATAAATCCGTTCTCGAAATAAATGTAATGATTTACGCGGGATATTATATCTTTTACGGAGACAAAATAATTATTTATATGTATACGCATTAATTAAATTATCAGGGATTGAAGGTATTTTGAATAATTTTTTGGGTATAAATTTACCTGCGTTTCCGTCAGCATTAAGCTGGTAGCAACTTCGAATCTCTTGGGTCTGGATAAATATTTGTTTTGCCTAAACTGTTTTTCTAATTCTAAAAGTTGTTGGGACGTAAATGCAGTTCGTGGTCGTCTCGTTTTACCTAAAAGGGCGTGACCTGGTCCACAACCTGCAAAAAAAAAACATTTTACGTGAACCAAATTTAAAATATAAACTTAAAGTAATACTATGTATTCTTAAAGTATTGACATAGTTATTTTTGTGTCTAGAACGCGAAATGGTACTTTTGCGTTCAAGAATCGAAGTTATTTCATACAAGAACGCAAAAGTATTTCGCGTTCGAGATGCAAACAATATTTTTTCGAAAATGTTATAAAATTAGGCAATAATTGTGTTATATCAACAATTTGATTTATATTTGAAATTATTTGACCGTGTTTGAGTCAAGACGGTTTAGGCGCGATAACGATAGCAACCTAATAAACAATGAAAATTAGTTGTATCAAAAAGTAGTGTCAGAATTATATATTGCAATTCATATTCTAAGAGTGTTTAATTCAAAATGAGCTCGGAAAGTGAAGACGAGCATTTACCATGGGAAGGTTCTAGAAAGGGTGGTAGATTTACAGATCCAAGCTCATGTCGAAAAATTAAACATTGTACCACAGTTTCAATCGGGATTTAGGCCGCTCGTTAGTTGTGAAACTGCGTTATTAAATATTGTCGCCGATATTTTGAGAGGTGTGTATGAAAACAAATTAACAATTTTGACAAATCGATTTCTCTAAGGCTTTTGACACTCTAAATTATGAAGCTCTATTTGCTGTGCTTAAATACCTTGGTTTCAGTAATGGCTCCATCCAATTTTTTCGTAGCTATTTTCACAATAGATACCAATGCGTTAAAATGGGGGAAGATGTATCTACTCATCTTAGAATATGTTCAGGTGTGGCACAGGGCTCTATTGTAGGACCTCTTATCTTTATGCTTTACACCTCTTCTATACAAAAAGCAATTCACAAATGTAAACATTTATACGCAGACGACACCCAAAATTACTCATTCCCACCTAAAGATTGTGATATTTCTAACGTAATAAAATGATCAAAAGATCACAGTTTGAGCATTAATTCAAAGAAAACATAGGTTTTACTTTTTGGCCCAAAAAAAGCACGACTTAATTTTGAGCAAAAATTAAATTTGGTGGCGAAGAAATTCTACCTGTAAATAATACTAGAAACTTAGGATTAGTCATGGATTCAACTTCAAAATTCAAGCTTCATATAAATAATTGTATACGTAGTGCTTATGGAAACTTAAAATTGTTATATAACAAGAGATATTACATCATTAAAAAAGTCAAAATTCTGCTGTGTGAATCATTAGTTCTGTCAAAATTTAACTTCAGTGATGCAGCAGCAGCCTCATTGAACACCCAGAACTAAAAGCTACGATAGCTCATAAACTATCGGCACTTTCAATTTACATGTAGTGCAAAATAAATTGTAATCGTCCTGTTTATAATAATTACTGTTTTGTATTGAAATGTTATATTTCTTAAAATGTATATTGTTCAATTAATAAAATCATAAATTTTTATTTATGTTCTAGAACGAAAAAGACTTTGGCGTTCTAGAACATAAAAGTATTTTGCAACTAGGTGGCAAAAAAGACTCCCCTTGTCAACTGAAAATTTAAAGAAAATGTCGACTTTTGATGACAGTTTTTGAAAAACACTTTTTTCATTAATTGCGTAAATGTGGTATAAAGAACGATTTATATATTTGGAAATAAGCATCCTGCAATCCTTTAAAGGTAAAAAAGAATAATTTTTCATAAACAATGAATCAAAATTTAATATATGGGTCTACAATAATTCTCGTAATAAAGGAAATATAGTAAAACGATGTACTCTGAGATAGTGTATTAGAAAAAGAATACCAGATCCAGATAGCGGGTCTGCCCTCATAGAGTCTAGCCCGAGAACAACAACCATCATACTTTAAGTAGTGGATAATGCCTTGCGCAATAAAATTATATTTTCATTACTAAGTGGTTCTTTATCAGAAAAGAAATTAGTTTCAAACAACCAAAAGCTCGACTAATGATCTCATTAATATGTTCAGTAAATTTTGAAATGGAACTTAAATCGTTAATTATTCTCTGGTTAGCTTGTTGTATAGCACTTTCTTCCAAAGGATAATGTAGGTGTGTGTCATCAGCGTATAAATGTGTTTTTTAGTGAGATAGATGTTTTTCAAACATAGGTATAAATCGTGAAACATAATGGACCTAAAACCGACCCTTGTGGCACTCCGCTATTAACTCCTTGATGATCTGACAATGAATAGTGATTATTGATATACAATTGTTTGTAATTAAATAAACTAAATCACTATTGACCTATGAAATCGGGTGTACGTGGGCCCGTGAACCATACAGTTAGGTTATTTTATTGGAAATTCATATTTTACACTTTTTTGACTGGGTACACAATACACATACTTAGGTTTTCTTCCCGTTGGGTGAATTAAACTGTATAAATAAATTATTATTATTATTAGATGGCAAAATCAATATTTCTGAATGTTTTTCCGAAAAACCAGTAACTCCCTAGCGACAAACTATTCAGAACTTCAGTGAAATTATTATTAAACCAATTCGTTATGTATTACTTAACTAGCTTTCACGGGCGATATATTTAGTTACACTCGGTTTACTTCAATCACCGTACAACAAAACGTCGTGCAATTAGCAAATATTTTTCCAAACAATTAAATTCGGCGTCGCGTGGGGGAGCCCTTGACGCAATTATAGAAATAAGTTGATAGAGTTTATGGGTGCTGCATGGCCGTGTTTGAGCATGAACTAACCGGATTATCGGGGGTTCGATTGTCGCTGTTAGAACGAAAGGAATTCTAAACAGTCTCGTTTGGATTTTAAGTTGTGTCCGGACGGTGTTTGTCAATCATTTGTTCGTTTACGTCGAATGAATTCGTCATTAAATTAAAGGCCTAAGTAAATATTTCACACTAGGTCGCTGGATAACGGCGGCGGTAGTTGAAGCTGAAATCGCTTTTATTATAGTCAATTTATGTAACTATTATTATCATTATCTACTCATATATTTTTTTAAATTGTTACATAATGTATACATAGTGGTATTAGAAAAAGTATGTTATCGTATTCTTCGAATATAGTTATAATTGTTGTAAATATTGTTTATTTAAATATAGGAAACATTGTTACACACAGGGTGTCCCATTAATATTGCGAAAAAATTCAGGGGGAGTTTCCTTGACCAAAAATAAGAAAGAAAGTTCCTATAAACCTATGTCCGAAATTGCTTCGTTTCGGAGATACAGGGTGTTGAAATTTAGAGAAAATACAAGGTTTTTACTAATATCTGGAGAGCCCTACTTCCGATGTTTTTGAAATTTGGTATGTTTGTTTATAAAAACGGTAAACGCCTTCTGACGTAATTTGATTTATTTTATCTATTCCGGGAGACTCACTCCTGTTGATATTAATCAGTAAATACATGATACGTCACTGCTTTTTCTTAGGTGTCATATGTTTTTCTAATTATGCGATAAAAAATACAACTTTTTTGTCGTTTTACTTTTTTTGATATCTTGCTTCGTTTTCATCTTTTCATATGCACATTCTTAAGGGAAGTAGAATACAAAAATAGAAATTCAATGTTTTAGTTATTTACTTGCAAACTTTGGTTTGCACTGGAGTCGTATAAACCAAATGTTTGAGGTGACCCCAAAGGAAAAAGTCCAATGAATTTAAGTCGGGAGACCTCGGGGGCCAGGGTTGAGTGCCTCCTCGACCTATCCAGCGATTTGAGTAGATATTGTTCAAATATTCACGTGCAGCTAAACTGAAATGGGGTGGAGCACCATCGTGCATAAAATACATTTGCAACCTTAATAAAACCGAAATTTTGGAAATCCGTTTTTGTTTCATTTCAGCCTTGTTTGAAGTGATATTGAAAAATGAAAAAAACTTTGTGATTGCCACTTTTTGTCCTCTATCGAATGGCATAATCAATCAACTTCATTTTTTTAAATACGACCCTAGAAATTTGATTACATTTTTTGCAAGCCTTCATGACCCTCAATACTCTACTGCCTCAGCCCGAACCAGATTCAGACGTTTTGTCTCGAAAAATTCATCTTCAGTGTATTCGTTCCAAATTTAGCTAAATTTTTTATTTAGATTTCTTTGATTATTGAATTATCGTACACTGTCAGTGTCGTTAGATCCTGTGAAATCCATCTAGTTATTTAAACTAAACTAAAAAGGTAAAAACGCTATATTCGTTTAAAAAGCTATATTCATTTTTAAAAAGCTATATTCATTTTATACTAGTAAAAAAGGAAAATAATTATTGTTTATACTGCATTAAAAAAGATGTCTTATCCCTTCACACTTGCCACCGTACAATAATACAATGGACTTTCGTCACGCAAATTTTCTTTTATTTGTTGTTAATGCAGTTCTTGATTTTATAAGTTTATTTTTTTTTCTTCCTTGCTGCAAGTGCTATGACGTCATTTCCTGCATCCAGACCTCATGTTTTTGTCATTCTTTTATTTTTTGACATTCTGTTGTTATTAGTTCATATATCTGCCTTGCTTACCCCTTTATCGTTATCTTTGCGAAATTTGCAACAATTCCTCCCTCATCGCCAATAAAACAAGATCCAGGCAGGCAGGTCCGTTAGTCACTTGTTTCGCGTCCTTCGCCCTCTATCTGTTTATATAATTATTCATGGCCTCCTCTAATTTGTCAGCATATTGCGTATAAAACCTGTGGCCAAAAGGGCCGTATGTTTGCAGTGTATTTATCACCAAGACCCCTGATTGTGCTATTGTCATGATAATTTAATATCGTAATACATTTAACGACACCCTAATTTAACCCTCAGAGATACTAACATGCATGGAAGAGGGGAAACCTCGCAGATTTCACGGTAGTTGATGCTATTATCGAAATTATTTTTATTTATGCTGCTAATGCTCGGGGTCCTTCAAAAGCTTTTAAAATTAGTAACAAGTCGTCGACTTGGTTGTGTTGTGCGAATGGAAAGCTAGGAAGCGGTTAGTCTTAGAAAAATAGATAAACGTACAATATTTGTGGCAGTATAAAAATGTTCAGGACCAAATATACATACTTCGCACTGTAGTATTCTACTCCATCACTTTATATTAGATGGGTTTGTGTTCTTCTAGACTTCTAGGTTAATCATTGAATTCTAGTCAGACAATTCTAGAAAGGTAACCCCCAACGCATGAAGTGAGATGAATGATTTGGTCCAATTTACGTCTTGACGTCTTCTCGTTTCCCACTTGCCTTATTTTTACGTAAATTTTAAGTGAGATTTAGTCATAAATAAAAATGGACCAAATAAAGGTAGATCAACCATTAGGTGCTATTTGGGAATATACAGGGTTCCTGATATGTACTGAAACGGTCGATTATCTCCTAATGTAAGATAAATATCGAAAAAGCACAAGACACAAACGTTTTAGGGTTTTAGGTCATGACGAAATAAAGTAGATTTTTCTTTAATGGAACGCCTTGTATATTGTTTCATATTTCATTTTATTTTAATTTCTTCTCGAAATTCTAAACAAAATTCATATAGTAGGTACATCATAGTAGGGTAAGTTGGAGAGTTGAAAATTTTCCCCCCATCACTTTTCCTCCCCCCACCACTTTCCCCGCCCTCAAACCGGTTTTCAATCAACTAGAGTCGGGGGAGGTCCACGCTAACCAATAATAGGTTGGAGAGTTGAAAATTTACCTCCCACTTTTTTATTCCGACCAATGAGAAGTCGGAGA
>NW_019416468.1:565774-608654 GCF_000390285.2 Anoplophora glabripennis | reverse complement strand
GCAGCAAATGTGGAGGACAAGGACATACATGGTTCCAGTTATATCTGTTTCACTTGTTGTTGCGCTGTTTTCTATTACGAGCGGCAAAATACCCCCTTAACTTTCTGCTATCCTAACACATGTTCTCACAGAATTTCTGAATGAATCAATGGACTTTAATGTCCGAGATCATATATAAATATTCTATTGTTTTGTATAATACACTGAAAAAAGATTTTATTTGGGAAGAAAAACAACCTCAGTAGAAAAAGATTTAATTGTAGAAAAGTCTATGTACTAACAAATCAAACAGTTCGGAATAATAGTTTATATAATAATAATTTTAATTTAGTGGAAAATTCTTAACTTCTAGGCCTACATAAAAGAATGCAGCTTTAAAAGTATTCACTGACGTTATAATCCCTTGATTTCCTAAACGGCAGGACATTCGGACAATCATAACATTTCCAGCTGCCGTAATTGTTACAAATTATTATTTAAGGTGTTGCACTCGATTATGTTTAACTTAAAACAAGATATATCGACAAAAAAATGTCGAAACATCTTCGCTTACGCTGAAAATTACCCATATTTTAAGAGCACTCGATTTTAGTAATGAGACAAAAACGTCTAGAAGTATTATGAAGCCTAAGTCTTAAAAAAAATTAAATAACTAGTCATAATATAAAAACCTCTGTCCTAAACTTAGTTAATCACTAGTGCTCCACGAGGGGCCCCCAGAAATACTTGCTTATCCTGTTCTCGTCCTCCGTCAGGAAGAAGTCCCTGCCTTGCTTGACGAATTCTTTCTGTGATATCTTGCCGTCACCGTTAGAATCGATAGCTCTGAAAGCCACGATAGCGTCTTGGTCTTTCAGGCCCAACACGTTGAAAAATAGTTTGAATTCTTCCACGGTTATTTCGCCGGACTTGTCTTTATCGACAGCCTAGAAAAAAAGCATATAATGTAGACGTCTACAGATAATAGTGCTGAAAAAAGCAGGCCAAGGTTAACCGGTCTCTTTGAGTGAAAATATTCTCAATACGCACTGAACACAAAAGTGCAAATGACAAAAACGCTGTAAAAACGATGATTCTTCAAAATAAATATTTTGGTTTTGATGAATTTTGTTGCACTGTTTGTGTTGAATGACGTTATCTATCAAATAAAGAGTTGTATTGATTTGGAAAAATATTCACCAGTGGCAGTTATAAACGTTTAATGTCGTTCAAATGAAGTATCAGAGAAACAATTTAATATTAGGTATGGTTTTGTGGCATTTGAAAAAGTATTTACAAGGTACGTTCCAAAGTAAACAAGACTTTTTTAAAATACGTACACACCAATTTATTTTATGCAAAATAGTCTCCTTCCGAGTCAATACAGCCATCTGCACGATGTAAAAGCGTGTCAAATGAGTTTTTAGATCGTCGGCCGAGATACCTTTCAGGATATCGTCTAAGTCCACAAAATGTTTTCCGAAAATATAAAAAAAGGCACAGTAAAACACTTCAAAATGCCAAGATAGTGTGACTTGATGGATTGAACTCTTTGTGGATAATGCCCTTGGAATCGAAAAGCAGAACAAACCGTGCACACACTTTTCGGTAGCCCAAATGTTCGGCCAAAATGTGATAAATAAGGCACGACATTTCAGTTTGGAAGCAGGAGCGTCCGCGCGTGGTTTACCTAGTGCGGTTATAATAAATAATTTTATAATATTGTGGAATGATTACCCGGTTCCGTATTAAAAATCTGAATGATGGCATTCCCTCGTTTTTAATAAAACGTGGATTACCGGCTTTAATAGAACCACTAACTTTCTTGATCAACTTATCATTTCAGACTGGAGTTTTTCCGGAGATACTAAAAATAGGGAAAATAATTCCTGTTCTAAAAAAGGGGGATCCACAGTTATTAAATAATTACAGGCCTATTACTGTGTCCTGTGGTTTCTCAAAAATTTTTGAATACGCCTATCTAGATAGACTAATGTCGTTTATAAATAAATATAGTATTTTAACCACTCATCAACATGGATTTCGNGCTTTTTATTGTCTTAATGATTTGTTTATGTATTATTTTAATTTATTTTTTCCTGAGCGTAAATGCTCTATTAATGTTCAGAAAAAGATGTGGATAACTAATGAAATTATCGAGTCTAGTTGTAATATAAAAGATTTATATTACTTAAAACAAACATATCCCAATTTAGACTCCACTTATAAAGAAAATAAAAAAAAGCATACTATATTAATTCGCGAAACAAAGAAACTATTTTATCAAAATAAAATTTGCAATTCCAATAATTCCATACGCACTGCGTGGAATATTGTTTCTGAATTATCTAATAAAAAAAAAGAGGAATCGAATATTGTAGCTATCCAAAGTAATAATAAATTAATAGACAATCCTTTAGAAATTGCTTCAACTTTTAATAGTTACTTTACTGGCGCTCCAATGAATGTTGTAAATAAAATTCGTGGTTCTGATCATACTGCAAATTATACAAGTAGAGTAAATATAAATGATGTATTTTTGGATAATACAATTTTTCTTTTTCCGTTTACTGAGCAGGAATTGTTTAGAGTGCTTAGTCAAAAATTAAAAAATAAAAGGTCAGCTGGAGCGGATGGCATTCCCTTGTTTTTAATAAAACGTGCATTACCGGCTTTAATAGAACCACTAACTTTCTTGATCAACTTATCATTTCAGACTGGAGTTTTTCCGGAGATACTAAAAATAGGGAAAATAATTCCTGTTCTAAAAAAGGGGGATCCACAGTTATTAAATAATTACAGCCCTATTACTGTCTCCTGTGGTTTCTCAAACATTTTTGAATACACCTATCTAGATATACTAATGTCTTTTATAAATATAGTATTTTAACCACTCATTAACATACATACAATCAATATCAGACAATGCTATGATATCCGAATTCCTTTTGCAAAATATACCATAACAGCTAATTCACCAGATTGTTTGGGATTTAAGATGTATAACCATTTACCGAGTGAACTCAAGACTGATAAGATTACAATATCTCAATTTAAACAAAAACTGAAATAATTTTTAGTAGATAAGTGTTTTTATTCTTTATTGGAATTTTTGTCTGCTGTTGTGTCTTAGGTTAAGTTATTATATGTTTATTTGAGTATTGTTATACAATCCTTTTTTGTCCACAAGATAAATAAATAAATAAATGAGCTCTGGCAAATATATCTGGAACATTATGTGTTACAAAAGAATAGTAATAAATCACGAGACACTTAAAAAATTTCTCGAGGCAAAATTTCATCAAATTCAACAAATTCAATAAAAAAAAATTATTAGTTCGTTGATATTTATTTTTAGACGTCGCTCGAAAACATAGGTACACTACTTTGAAAGTTAAAATAATTATGAGTGACCTTTAGAAATTAAAATATCGATTTGAAATTTTCAGAATTGAGATTTTTTTTCAACTTTGAAAATGATAAAATAACGAGAAGAGAAATTTAAAAAAAAAATTCAATTTTTGAGTTTTTAAATTTTTAAAAATCTTGAGCGACCTCAAAAAATTTATTTGAGCTGATTTTTTGAGGGGGCTCTTAAAACATGATAAACTAACATATTTTCACAAGCGACACGAAAAAAATATTTGTTTTTTTTGGGCTACCCTAGTCTGCAGTAGATTCTTTAAGTGATATCCGCAACGGAGAAAAAAATTTCTTATATAACGAAAACGATTGGTCGACATCTAATGACATAGGTGCATATTTGAAGTAATCTCTAAAAGCCGTTAATGATTCCGTGGGAGCACAATTGCTATGGAGGCGTCTTAATCTGGAGAAATCTGTATTTTTTCTTAAAACGTTGTCAAACTTGTCTCCGACCCAAACACTTTCCTCGTCACTTAAGGCATATGGCATATAGCACTATTTGTATGTCATCTACTATTTGCAGTGATTCATCTAACGATAAAGGTAAGTTCATGCAGTAGCGATTTGCNTTCATCAAATTCAACAAATTCAATAAAAAAAAAAAATATTAGTTCATTGATATTTATTTTTAGACATCGCTCGAAAACATAGGTACACTACTTTGAAAGTTAAAATAATTATGAGTGACGTTTAGAAATTAAAATATCGATTTGAAATTTTCAGAATCGAGATTTTTTTTTCAACTTAGAAAATGATAAAATAACGAGAAAAGAAATTTAAAAAAAAATCAATTTTTGACGATTTTGGAAATTTTTAAAAATCTTGAGCGACCTCGAAAAATTTATTTGAGCTGATTTTTTGAGGGGCTCTTAAAACATGATAAATTAACATATTTTCACAAGTGACACAAAAAAAAAAAATATTCGTTTTTTTTGGGCTAGTCTCTGCAGTAGATTCTTTGTGATACCACAACGGAGAAAAAATTTTCTTATATAACGAAAACGATTGGTCGACATCTAATGACATAGGTGCATATTTGAAGTAATCTCTAAAAGCAGTTAATGATTCCGTGGGAGCACAATTGCTATGGAGGCGTCTTAATCTGGAGAAATCTGGATTTTTTCTTAAAACGTTGTCAAACTTGTCTCTGACGCAAACACTTTCCTCGTCACTAAAGGCATATGGCATATAGCACTATTTGTATGTCATCTACTATTTGCAGTGATTGATCTAACGATAAAGGTAAGTTCATGCAGTAGCGATTAACGTTTTCGGATTTCAATTTGATTGGTTGAAATAAAATATTTTTGACATCCATTTCTTCATTTCAATATATTGCGAGAATCGCAAAATTTAAATATAGGGGGCGGGAAAATAGAAACAGTTTCAATTTTTGGTGATTATCGCAATAATTTTGACAAACAGCGCATGTGCAGTCCGGCCAGTTCTGTCATTAAAAGCAATTAAAATACTTATTAGTGTCATGTAACCTCATCTCATTTCCATTACCAAATTATGATAAGCGCCTAGAGGCCTGTTTTTTGCAAGTACTTTTGAACTTTTCACTTTTCTGGTTATATCTTCTGTTTTCAAAATTAATATACAAAAAACAGATGGTATTGATGGTAATCTGCATGATGAAAATGAATAGGTAGCTGAAGCTTCTTAAAACGTATAACATTTATGTTTATACGGGAATTATTCTTCGCTTTTCTACATTTGTAAAGTGAAAAGTTTAAAAGTATTTTAAAAAAAAATTCTCCGGTCTTTCCTTTTTTAAAATAACGCTCTCACGGCACAAGATCATTTCTGAATTCTTTTTGTTTTGCTTATAAAAAACTAAGCGATTAACATGCAATCATCTTCTACGCTATTGACAATAAATAACATAATGATTATCACTGTTATTTATCACAAAAATATTTTGTGAGTTTAGGTTATGTTGTTTAATTCTGTTTACCCAAGAATATCTAAAATTCTTGACTGTGGCATGGCATGGCAAGGCAAGTGACACAAGAAATTTAAAAGTAACTAGTTTTCGCGAATGTGCATGAAGGAATGTTAAATTTTTGTCGCATAAATCATAAAATCATAGCGTCCCCGATTGGAATGTAATTGTTGTGAACATTTTCCAACTGTGCTTCAACTCGATTATCTTGAAATTTTATTTGGCTCTTCCGAATATACAGCGGATTCTTTGGCATCGAATTGTAAAATAACTTTTTGAAAATGTTTAAAAAAAAATAAAATGAAGCCTCCAACCATGTCCCCCATCGTGTAAGAATGTGTTGTGGAGGTTCTGAAATGCCATCGCTAAAGAAAGAACAAAAAACATAGTGAGATTCCCCTTCACGACACCCCTCTTACACGGACACCTCTCTTGGACAGACAGTTTCTCTCCTGACCAACTCTCGTATAATTTTCATTGTGTTAACTCCCTCTTGGATGGACATTCCCTAGAATGGACGCGGACACAAGAAAATATTCTTTTAAACACCCAAAAAACAAAATAAAAAGGAAACAGTTAAAAATTGCTTCCGTAAAGCAGGATTTAATCATGAAAATATGCAGTGAAGATCAGTTAACTGAGGATGTTACAACTGATCCAAAAATAAGAATTTGTTGGAATTGAGTGATAACGAAAACCTTAATTTTTTGAACCAATCCAGTTGAAGTATAAGAATTTTCCGAAGATTCTGATGTCGATGAGGTTCCAGTACCAACAGAGGCTATACCAAATTATGGTAAAGCTATTATCCTAACCAATCAATTTAACAGGGTTCTCAGCAATTTTTCAAAACCAAATTCCCTGACATTTCCAGGTTTTCCCTGACATATATTTTTAAAATTCCCTGACAACAAGCAAACGAAATTTATATTTTTAAAAACTTAAACCAAAATAAAAACAAGTCAAATGATAAGGTATAAATGGGACCATTTGATGACAAATAAATTACATGAATACTTTTAATTTTATTAAAAATATTTAATTCAGCATTAAACATATATGATGTTAAATATTAACAAATATAAATATCTAACAAGAGATTTAACAGAAATGTCAATAAATACAACAAAAAACAATAAAAATAGATTTCANTTTTATTTGGCTCTTCCGAATATACAGCGGATTCTTTGGCATCGAATTGTAAAATAACTTTTTGAAAATGTTTAAAAAAAATAAAATGAAGCCTCCAACCATGTCCCCCATCGTGTAAGAATGTGTTGTGGAGGTTCTGAAATGCCATCGCTAAAGAAATAACAAAAAACATATAGTGAAATTCCCCTTCACGACACCCCTCTTACACGGGCACCTTTCTTGGACAGACAGTTTCTCTCCTGACCAACTCTCATATAATTTTCATTGTGTTAACTCCCTCTTGGACGGACATTCCCTAGAATGGACGCGGACACAAGAAAATATTCTCTTAAACACACAAAAAAGAAAATAAAAAGGAAACAGTTAAAAATTGCTTCCGTAAAGCAGGATTTAATCATGAAAATATGCAGTGAGGATCATTTAACTGAGGATGTTACAACTGATCCAAAAATAAGAATTTGTTGGAATTGACTGATAACGAAAACCTTAATTTTTTTAACCAATCCAGTTGAAGTATAAGAATTTTCCGAAGATTCTGATGTCGATGAGGTTCCAGTACCATCAGAGGCTATACCAAATTATGGTAAAGCTATTATCCTAACCAATCAGTTTAAACATTTTGCTGCTTTCCAAATTAGAAATACGATTTCTAGACGCCATTTTAAAGAAAAAGAGACGAGACAAACAGCAATATATGAATTTTTGCGTCATTAAAGAGATATTTCATTTCATTTTATGTATTACTATATTCTATTATATTTTGTATGAATTTTGTAAGGAAACAAATCCTGTTTTTTTCCTTAAGTTTATTATTTATTTTAAATAACGAGCGTTCAAATAAAAACGTGGTCGAAGTTGGCTCTGACACATTGGACGTAGGGAGTAGCTTATAGCGACCAACTTAACCTCATTTCTCAACGAGCTGTATAGCAGCTGTCAGTTTNTAATTGTTTGTTATTGTTATCACGATTATTCTTTAAAATAAAGTTATATAGTCATTAACGTTATTGAAATTGACAGCTGCTATACAGCTCGTTGAGAAATGAGGTTAAGTTGGTGGCTATAAGCTACGCCCTACGTCCAATGTGTCAGAGCCAACTTCGACCACGTTTTTATTTGAACGCTCGTTATAACTTTAATGTATTTATTATAGGATTTGGACAACATTTCCTTAAATATTTTTTCTCAAATGAGCAATTTCTGTGTTTGTCTATTTTCTTGAAGAACTGTTTGCAAATTATTGTTTTTTTCAATGGCTTTATGCCGTTTAACATGTGCTGCACTATTGAAATGGCTGGAAACAGCACGTCGACCCAAATTGCTTAATTCAAATGTTTTATAACATAAACAACAATGTGCCTGATATTTATTTTTTTCTACCGACTTCCGACTTCAAATACTTTTTCCACTGTACTGGAGCAAGTTTTTCATCAATTCAGTTGTAATTAAATGTCGTTTTTCGTTGAGACATTTTTCTAACCTAAAAAATGAAAAAATAAAATACATACTACAATTAATATATTTTCAGCTTTTTATTACCTTTTATAAACAGCACGTAAATTGTAGAAAAAGTACATACAGAACGTACAGATTTTTTTTCTATGAAAACAAATTTGTTTATAGTGTTTTGTAGAATTCAGAAATACAAGCTATAATTTACTACAATTTGTAAATCGTAAAACAGACAGCACAATCACCACGCAATTTATCTTTATCCTTTTTTACATACCCGCTCACAACGTTCTCTCTCACTGGTATGCACTCCAGATATATCCTTTTCTTTCTATTGATCTACGAGTACGTGTGATTAAAACAGATAGAAATAGGCAACTGGGTGCGTTCAATAAATAAAGAATTTAGACGCGGCGTGAGTGGCGTTCAGAAATTTTCCCTGACGACATTAAAAATTCCCTGATTTTTGACGAATATTGGCACTTTCCCTGACGTTTCCCTGACACAGCTCAAATTCCCTGACATTTCCAGGTTTTTCAGGTTTTCCCTGACGCTGAGAACCCTGTTTAAACATTTTGCTGCTTTCCAAATTAGAAATACGATATCTGGACGCCATTTTAAAGAAAAAGAGACGAGACAAACAACAATATATGAATTTTTGCGTCATTAAAGTGATATTTCATTTCATTTTATGTATTACTATATTCTATTATATTTTGTATGAATTTTGTAAGGTAACAAATCCTGATTTTTTCCTTAAGTTTTTTATTTATTTTAAAAACATTTACATACGTATACGTTTTAAATGTCCCAATTTCTTTAATTACGGTTTTCATTAAAAAAAACGATTTTTCTTTTTCATATTTCTTTTAGGCGGACACCTCCCTTGAAGGGACACTTTCCGTCGGACCCATTGGTGTCCGCCCAAGGGAGATATCACTGTATCTGATACACTGCGACGCGATGTGACCCGATACTAACCTACCTACTGCTGTTGTTAGGATGCCGATTATTGCCGATTCCGGTGCTGCAGCGTGGCGTACCTACCCAGCCGTACGTTAGTGGAAATGAACTAAAAATGTCGTGCCTTAGTGATAAACTGCTGTTTTTGAGATGCTCAATTCCAATTCTATGAATTTCATAGAAGATTTTGGCTGATCTTTGATGAATTCACTTACAGTTTTGATAGAATCTGCGGTAACCCCATATTTTGGTTGGGCAACATGTTGCTCATCATTTATGTCCTCACGGCCGTTTTTACACCGCGTATATCACTCATGAACTGTGCCACGGGATAAACAATCATCACAATAAACTTGGTTCACCAATTGAAACGTTTCGGTAAAAGTTTTACCATGTTTAAAACAAAATTTAATATCAACTTTTTATTCGATGCTGATTTTTGTACCGATGACACAAACATACTGTCACTTCAGATGCAATAACTCCAATGTCATGAAATTTTGACAGTACATCAGTGAAGGATCTACCTTTCCGATGCCAATAGATGGCCTCACTAGAAATACCTATTTTCGAAAAGTCCTGTTTACTTTGGAACACACCTTATATGTAAAATTATTTTTAAAAGAAGCGACTTACCTTGAAAAGGTATGGTAAGAAGGAATGTGCTCGCCTAACTAAGCATTTGTCATTTAGAACATGATGCATATTCTCTAAATACATTTCAACTGTAACTAGGTTGTATGGTGACATTTCACCCCACTGCTTTTCCCATAGTTCCTGCAATATGAACAAATTTTGTAGAACTATCTCTTATAACTCTGGACAGCAACAACAATGCAATATTTAATACTCTCCTGAATATTTACAACTGAATTACTAAAAAATTATTAGTTATTGCTCATTTCTCAGGGATTTATTAAATTTTGTATCGGTTGACAATTACGACTACCGTAAAAATAAAATCGTCACTCACCGTAACTAATTTGTGAAATTCCTTGACCTGCTGTTCACTCAAGTTACCCAAATTGACGAATCGCTCAGCCAACAATTTGAAGTCCTCAAACGATATCACACCGTCTTTGTTTAAGTCTAGGATGCCGTGGAAGGTGCGTATTTTCCTACGCCAAAAGTCTGTCTCTCCCTAAGAGAAACAAAGATGAAATTTATAAATCATTTGATCGAAAAATTTGTTTATTTTAAGCGGTATAAAGGACAAGGACAATTGTTTTGCAATGCTGGAGTGTTATAGTGAATTCGGATAAAAAAAAATTTGTGCCGATGCATAGCAAATTTCGTCAAGGTAGACTGCTATCTGCTTTGCACCTGTTTTAGATTTTAATTAGCCTCGTTTTTATCGATTCAACGACTTATAAATAGGGAAATGAATAGACATCCTATCATGTCAATAATTTTAAGTGGAGAACACTACGTTTCACGTTTGGAATAACGTTTCAACGTGTAAATGTATAATGCTTAAAAGTAGTAGTTATTAATATGTTCACACTTGCATTCATATTTAAATATCAGTTAGACCAGATTTTGTAAAAAAAATAATAATGACAGTATAGGATTTTTATCTGCAAACACTCATACAAAATGATTACTTAATATTACAAAATTTGTCAACAAATAAAAAGGTAGGTAATGAACATTATTCAAAAATTGTTTTCTGACCTTGAAAGAATAAAATAATATCAGATGGTGTTTTACTGAATATTTTACGACACGAATTGAATAACAGCAAAACAACACGTAATTTACTGCCTTCTTGTCTAATTATAAAAACAAAACCTCTTACTAATCTGTGATAAAACTGTGATTGAACTTAAATGTATTAGATTTGGTATCGACTTATACCTCTACGGGAAGGTGAAAGACTGGTGTCGGAACTATGTACTAATAACGAACAGAAAAAATTGAAAATACAAGGGCAGATGCTAGAATGAGTATATGTACTTGCAATTACTGAATAATACTTTACATACATATAAAACTCATATTTACTTATTATTAACTTGTAGAGATATTTACCTAGTCTTTTATCCCCCTACATTACATACTTTAAATATACCTTGAAACCCGTACCAAATCTAGTAAATATAATATAATAAGAACAACGATAAAAAGTAGTTAATTGTACATTCAAGTTTCAGGAAGTTTATAAATATAATTAGTCCGACAATGTCTATTTAAAGTGCCGAAATTACCTGAATTCAAATGGTTGGACAGCATTTATAAATATTTTCATTACATAATTATAAATGAAATAATTAGTTTTAGGGCTGAAGCAGGTTGCAAGCACATACTTCTATTGCGAGTAGGTAAATTTGAGGTTATAATTTAAATTGGGACGAAAGAAACTCGTGTGCGAGGAGGAAGAAGAAATGTAAAGTTTGGGCAAGAATAGCTGCTTTCCAATTATTGCCACAGAAAGAACTGCTCCTGAAGTGATCTACTATTCTACTCCTTAAACTTAAACAATTGGAACACTTCCGAGAGAAGCACGTAAATATTTAAACAATTTTCAAGTATTTCTTTTTTAATACTGTGAGCCAAAAGCCAGGGTCTAATATAAATTTCATTTAGTAAAGGATCAGTGGCTCAAAATAACAGCCATAGTGAAACATAAAAAAATCCTAGTTCCACATGGTGCAAACAATTTGAGAGTATAAAGCTCATCATCAGTAAAAAGTGATGCTTGAGGGGGCAGGGAAAAACAAACAGGAACACTGAGAGTAAAATGTTCCAACTGAACGGAACGCAAAGAGCTAATTTGAAGTGTCTCCAAAGTACATTTTTTGTCAATTGGAAAGCAGCTATAGAAGCATAGTATGTCAAATTGTCGAATTCTTGTTCTATGAAGAAGAAGAAGAAGAAAATACAGTAGATTATATTTGGGAAATATCACTAGGTTGCACTCCCGCTCAAGATATAGGAATCAATCGAGGGAATATGAGTAACCAATCAGATGCACTTCACGGTGCATTCCCTTATAAAAAAAACAAGTACATAAGAAGCTGGCTAAATACCCTCTGGGTGAAGGCCAAAAAAAAGAAGAAGAAGAAATATCACTAGGTTATGTTAATGATAGTGACTTTTTTAAATGATTAGATGTATGTGATTAATATCTAAATTTTTTAATGTTTTTTTGCCAATAAAAACATTTGATTTCTTAATTTTCCTTTTTTCTTAAATATGCCACTGGTTTTGTGCGTTTGCTAGTTTGGCTACTTTATATTAAATATGTACTACACAGCGAAAATTTTTAAGGAGACATTCATTTCAAGTCTGCATAATTTTCCGATTTTCAAGTAAATAAAAATCTAACAACTAAGCGGTTTCTCATAATTAAACATAAACATTGTTTATTTACCAACAAGGTCGTTGACTTGCAGAAAGGTTAGCAAAACATTATATTTTCATTGGGAATCCGAGGTTAAACATATTAGCAGGGAATTTGGGCTAAAGAGAAAGATAGCTGAGAATCTATTTATATATAATATATATTTCAGAATTAACAATACGATCTAAATATTGCAAGAATTTGTGTATCAGTTTATTCAAATAAAAAAAATGTCAATGCGATTTTAATATATCATTTAACAATATTTGTTATTTCAATTAAGTAATATAATACGGCACAAAATATTCTTTAAAATTGACCACCCTCACCAGGAAAATTCAGGTACAATAAAGTTACAGTTAGGCAATTTAAAAAAAAAAACTCGACTTACCCTATGTCCAATCCATTCTAAATCACTATCTGATTCAGAATCAGACTGAAACTTCCTGTCGGCATATTTCGCTTGTTTGCTGTATTCCCTGGTGGACAAATGGCCTTGTCTGAAAGCTGTATTCGCCAGGGGTGTACACTTACATAAAGCGGGCTGAAAAATTACGTTAGCTGTAGTATAAACAAATAATTAAATATTTTATTATATTATTATTTATTATGCTCATATGCTTTGCTAAAATTTAATGGCACAGTGTCGTAAATTAATAAAAATGTGTAGGGATCGTTTTGTTTTCAAGATACGGGATATTCTAATTTATTATTATAAGTAGATAGTAGCTACTTATACAGAAGCTTATGACCATTGATTTTATGCTAGATATAATACTGAAATACTGGTTATGAAAAACAATGTAATTTTTAAGGTTAAAAATTCAACGAAGTGAAGTTGCAGTAGATCAATTGCATTGTAACGATTCTGGTTACAGGGATGATTCCAAAATTGTATAATTTGCGACGTAAATATGTTACAGCTTAATCGTAGCTTATAAAATTAAAAATTAAGTTATTTAAAAAAATAACAATAAATCAACATCCAAAACATGCCCTTGGATCGATAGACGAAAACAACAAGTAGTTTCAAATCTAGGACTATCATTCCAATCACCAACGTAGTTTCAAATCAAGGCTAGTTATAATATTTATTTACATTCAAAATTGGGTCAACGAACACTGACTGCTACGTGAGTTTCTCCGCAAACTCCCAACACAATTGACAGAGGCTGCGACTGCAACGAATGCACGTAATCAACGAATAAAATAAGGGAGTGACAAAATGAACACCAACTTGATCACGTAGCAGTGTCCAATTGCTCGCATGGACCATGAGGACGTGACTTATTAGGCATCGTACGCACATGTATGTAAAATACTTTCATTTAAACCGTGCCTACAAAAGATTTCAAAAGAGATTTAAGAGGATGACGAGAGACAAGCGTAGAAATTGATGGTACCGTGTTGGAGGTACTTATCGATAGTTTCACAATGACCCTAATATGAACAATTAGGCAAATATTTGGTTTTGGAATGACGTTAGTTACATGGGATATTGACATTACAGGAAGTTGAAGACAGATAAAATTGTTATTATTGTGGGAAAATGACGAACAGCGATTAAAATAATATCACACGTAGAAAATGTGATATACAAGTAATTGAGCAAATAGTTCAAACGCACCAAAACCATTCCTAATATTTTCGTATAGAAGAAGAAGAAGAAATCGAAAAATTCGCCCCAACTGCATTTTGTTCCAATGAACCTCATGAACATAGTTATTAGTTTTATAGTTAACCTCGTTTATGGAAGATTTCAAGAATGCTGATAAATATACAATAACACGGATTACTCAAATATGTTACAAAAACACACTTGTATTTTCAAATCTATGTATTAAAACTGTATTAAACAAGTTGTCATTGATTACAGAACAGAAATTACGAAAATATTATGCTAATTTAAAATCAGTGGTAAAAAGATAATTCAACTGGCCAATTCAGTATTCAATATAGCCGAGATCTCGGTTAAATAAAACAAAGCTAATTGGTTATTGTAACTATTTTAGAAGAAATGAAAATAAAGTTAGTTATAACTATTAGGTATAAAATATGAGTAAATTGTTAAGTAGTGCAGGCAAACCCAAACCCCAAACTTTTCATTATTCGTCCGAAGATAGTTATTGCCAAAAAACGTTCGACATGAATCTTTTAATTGATACCATTCATTTTAAAAGCTAGGAAGTTGGAAATTGTTTGTAAGTCCGCAAAGCGTCAAAGGCAAAAAGGTCATATTTTTATTTATAGTACACATACCTACATTTTAATAAACCTTTAAATTATTCAAAGACAACGTGAACTGAAATCTCAAACGTAAACAAATACCTACGTGCTAGAACACGAATAGGCTCTCGCCTATTTCAATTAGTTGTTTACCTAGGTACACATGCGTTCTTATATGCAAGTTTAAAAAATAATACAATAACATTCAATGTACAAATAAGTTTGTTGTGAGAATTATAAATAACAACACATTTGCCAAAATTTCAAATGCGTTTCTGTTTAATTGGAGATTTGTTTTTGTTATTACTGATATCTTTTATACAATTATATAATTAACACAAGTATACGGTTATCTTAACTCTTTTTAAATTAGTATAATGACAACGATAAAGCGTTAACTATTAGTTATTTTTAGTAAACAGTAAACACCACCGGGGTAACAAAATAGGTCAAACAATATCAGTCATATCCTTAAAATATGAATTAAAATTATTTTACTGTTGTTTGCATCAACGTTATCAATATTAGACATTGTATCACATAATCACCAAACACGTTTTCTATAATATTTTAATTATTCCTGATAACTAAAATGCGAAGCAGACTAATAAGTAGATATTAAAAATTCTATGCTGCCAAATAGACCGTTATCTACCAAATGACTATGACTTAATTTTGCTCAAGAAAAAATAACAACATATTAACGGCAAAATATAGAATTTCACGACTATTTTTTTCATTCTGCATAGAAATCTCTCTTCTACAACAAAACCACATGGGCGTCCGAAGATAATTTGCCAATATGGCAAGCGATATTAAAAATTGAATGAAAATTCCCTACACCATCCGTGTCAATAGAGGCACAAAATAACAATGTAACCTAATAAGATACATAATATGTTATAGCATTCATCGACTAGCGGTCGCTGAACTGAGAACCTTGAATATTTAATGTCGATATTGTATATTGTATGGATATTTTAGTGAAAGTTGTCTACATAGTTTTTCAAATAGCCATTCTAGTTTAACTCTACCATATTCATATTTAATGCTAATATATATGACTTGTATTTGGAGAGTTGCAGACAACCTAACTACCTAACGAAGTTGGAGTATTTTTAAGTCTACACAAAAACTATTTTCTTCGAACATAGTATTAGATTACGTCTTAGTTATTTTAAAATGTTTGTTCGATTATATGCATTTATGTAATACCTACCATTTTCATGATAAAAATATGTAAATAACTTTAGTTGATAACATTTGTTGAGACGTATATTATCGGACGTTGTTCTTCATATTTTTATAATTACGTACGTCATATTTACATGAAAAAAATTGTATCATGTCCTTAGTAATAAATAATTAGTATTCGTCAAAAAAGTGTCTAGAATATAAATAAAATACAGTGATAAACATTTTAATAAATGTAACATAGTGGATTTTATTTAATTTCTACTGTTGTTAAGCGGCAAGATAAAGAAGAAAAAAATAAGTTAAGTTAAGATCGAACTAATAAACAATGTATATGTATATTGCTCTGTTATATTGTGTTTATTGTTTTAAGAAGAAACATACATATACATACAGAAACTGAATATAGAAGAGAAATTGTTTTTATATTCCTAATTAATCACTATTCAAATCCTACCCGTCTTAACCTAACCTAACATAACCTCACTTAACCTGATTTATAACGGTTTCCTCGTTTCGACACGTGCTGGTACCGGCATAGTATAAACAACGCTAATAAAATATCAGTAATGTAAATGTTAATATTTCTGCAAACAAAACATATTCTATTTATATAACGAAAATAAACAGCGTTATTTACAATATTGTTATGTTATGAGATAATGTTGTATGATGATAATAAGCTGCGTATCACTGAAGATTCAGTGGAAAATTTGATTCGCCTGTTCCGCCAAAATATGTTCGGTCGGGGCTCGGGGCCAATTTTAAATATTATATTAATATTCTTTTACTGTGTTTTACATACGATTAGAAATGATAATGTAGTATAACAACCCCGGGTTCGATCGAAAAATGAAAAATAAACGTAGTTGTGGCCAGAAATATATGATCGTCATAAGGAATACCTACGTTGTATACATCTATTTTTAATTGACCGGAAGGCGCTGGCTACTAACTTTAAAGAGGGGAAGTATGGTTTAATTTTATAAAAACAAAAACAGAGTAAATACACCTAACTTTATAATTTATCTACAACAGTCTTCAAATTAAGTATGTGACAAATAGAATGAACAACAAAAACATTAACAACCATTTAACATAAAATGAGAGTGCCAGGCTCACCTAGAGCTCCTGTGGGGAAAGAGCATGGCAGAGAAACCCACGATCGTTGCTCTAACTACCCAAATATAAATATAAAACAACCGCTAACAAAAGGCATACATTAAGATCCTTTGCTAATGATAAATAAGACCTGACTCATTTAATGTGTCACTAAATATCACATCACTCAAATTAGACATACAAACTTCCAGGTAAAACTGAAGAGGTTATAATAATAACAACAACAACAATAACAATAACAATAATAATAATAATAAGTAAGGTACTGGAGTCCCATACGGGAGGCAATCCAGCTATGAGTTGAGGTTTCGGAAGATCTGTTTTAGCAATTCTTTTTTTGTATTTAATATCATGGGCGAAAATGTTCGTTAATAATAATTGTAACAATTTTATCTTAGAAAAATATACGCCCCTGAGCGTAAGACAATGAAGGCTAAACATACACAGGATTTTTATCATGAAACATCTATAATCATCACAATCATAAGATTACATAGAACAATTAACAACAAAGTAATTAGAGAATAATTTATCTGCTAACTAATACCGGTTAAACACTTAATTTTTCACTACTTTGTCACACTGCCCGCAGATCGTCTTACTACCCATCTTCACACTGTTCTCACTTCAACTATTTTGGCTTCCTTCCAGAATTCCCCACCTAAGCGTTTGTTTTTGCGCTTCATTCTACCAACTGTCAATATTACTATATTATTATTATACAACACCCACGTAATAGGTGACGTCGAAGTTGATACGATAAGTATGGTTTTGCACAATAAGGAAAAGTTTCTCAAATGGTGTACGCTGGTTTATATTAACTTTGTTTCTAGTGCATGCCAAACAGCTTCCAATTGTCTGACGCATTTGATTCGAAACAATGAATTTTGAACCTTCTGAAGTAGAGCATTATATCAAAATGCGTTGGACTATTGGAAATTGTTTTAGACTGCGTTATCTGCATGAATTCATTGTCGCCAATTTTTGGGATTACACATAACAGTTAATTTAAGATAAAAAATTTTATCAATTTCTTTGGCTGTGTAAAAATGTTTTGGGGAGTAGAACAGAGAACTTATTTCAGTCTAAATGACTCGAATAAAATTCAGATAATATTAAAAATGTATATGCATATTTTTTATTATATCTTTTTTGGTTTCTTCATGAACAGTGCATGTGCACTTATATGAAGTTTTGTGGTTTATTTGCAAACCTGCCTTTTTACTGATGACTATGTTTTTTATATTTTTTAGTAAATAAACCCTATTCTATTCTATTCTATTCTATATGATTTTAATCTTTGCTAAAGTAACCCAGATCAGATAAACATAACTCAGGAAACTGGCGTATATCGTGACCCAAGGTTAAGCAGAACCAGTTTTGGAAAAAATATCGATAGTAACAGTAACTATAAGCAATAATTATCAATATAATACGTGCCAACAATAATGCTGGATCGTTGGGTAGGTACTTTTATAGTTTTACGATTGAAGAGACGAGTTTTAAAATTTGTGTAGCACTGACCCAGTTACCAATTATATACCATGCAAGATCAAATAGGTATTAAAGTTAAAAGTAAAAGAAATGGCTAATTACTAGGTTTTTATAGAATACTGAATGGCTGGCAAGAAGAATATGGATATCATTAAAACGAAGTATTTTATACAAATCACTATTTAGGTTGGCATTTTTGTTTAAAATCATAATACATAAAAATGCGGCCTAAAACTGATCGTTTTTTACCAAATGGTAAATCTATTGAATCTTTTATTAGACGTTATATATCGTTAAATAATTCACAACAGGTCATTCGCATTTTGATAGGCATCGACTGAATTTTAATTGCGAACCCATTTGTATGGCCAATATTACGTTATACCTACGGAAATAACGATATTTTAGATACCAAAAGCGTAGGTACCTATTTTGAATGTCCGGTTTTTGATGACTGGCATTTAATCTACGACATTTCCTTGGACCTGAGAAGGGAGTTTTAAAAATAACGCAGGATTTGAATCGTATGCAATTTTTATTCCTAAGAGTTGTCAGCATTGTGCATTGAGCTATACCACTGATAAGCGAGTGAAGACTGAAAATTCATTATCATTACAAAAACAGAGTGTGTAGCTGAGACTGTGCGCAAATTACGTGGAATTTTCGCCACGAATGAAACACCCGTGAAAAGATTAGTTGCCAAATTTGAATAGATTCGATTGCACACAATAAAAAAACAGGCAAGCCTCATACTGTCCATTCAGCCGAAAATATTGCTAGGGTGGGTGATAGTGTGGCGGAAATTCCCGTAAATTTAATTGTAGAAGACATTATTCGTATTTCATATTAACCAGCTCAATTTGCGAAACTGTTAATTAAAGACGAGAATTCGTAAATTTGACAATTTCGGAAAATCACCATTTGTATTTTTTAGAAAGTTCCAAATTATTTTCAGGTTTGTTAATTCTTAGTGTCCGAAAAACGAAAATAATTTAATTTTTATTGGCATCATTTTTAAAATCTAATTTAACTAATTTTCTGAAATAAATTTAATACCCACAATCTGAAATACGTATTACTTATTTTATATGAAAATCTCCTAACTAAAATACAATTTACGTACATTTTCTGAATTAAACCAAGTATATTTAACTATTTGAAATACAAATGAATGAATTGAAATATAATTTACATCTTTTAAACTACAGCTGTAGATTCCGAAATATACAGGGTGTTCCATCTAAGAGGGATTCTTCTATAACTCAAACTGTAAAATTTATAAAAAAAAATGGTTTTAATAAAAGTTGCCTGGAATCATGTGAGCCATGTAAAGAAAATATGTTTAGCTCTACAGGGTGTTCTATTTCGCGTGGGCGCTACATAACTTTGTTATTTTAAATGCAACGCCCTGTATATTATTGCGTTTTTGAAGTCCTTGCTTAATATTAGGTAGAGTTCGTTAAATGTAATGGTGTTTAAAACTTACCGTTTTGGAGATAATCAGTTGTTTTTGAAAAAAATCACAATTTCAGCTCTCTCTCTCTCTCTCTCTAAATGAGGTTAGATAGCGTCTAAATAGTAAGTTAGGAACCTGAAGTTTTCACAGTTCGTTTTTTTATAAATTACTCTATCTTGTCATCTGTGAGCAAAACGTGTACGTTATTCAGACTCGGAAATACTGAGACCTACATTTAATAAACTTTTAACAGTTTTCCAGAAAAATTAGGTTCTTTTCTAAAGTCTGAAAAAGTATCTATGTAACAGCGTCAAGTAGGCCTTGCAAAACCTCTCTTCTCTCACATTTTATCAGGCCCGGGACTGACAGTGTCAATATCTACTGGCATGTTTAAAAAGTAGTTTTGACAAACAAAAATAAACCACTAACAACAACTAAAACAAAACGCAAATCGAAACAAACTGAAACTCGGAACACAACAAGGAGAAGAATACTTAGACCGCTGATTTATATCAATTGCTCGAAGTGACCTCCATTTTGATTAATACACAAACCAATTCGGTTTTTAAAAGGCCATTCAACATTGGTCAGCATGTCTGGCGTAATTTCTTGAAATGCTACTGTAAAGCCGGCCACTCACGTTCCGGTATACCTGACAGGTATACCTGTACAGGTAAACGCGAGCGTGTATGTGACAAAACTGACAGGTATTCTGACCTGAACAGGCGACCTGCAAACAATCGAAATTTTATATATTTTACCTGTGGTAAAGTGCTACCTTCAGGCAAGCCTGCGCGTGTGTGGCGTTGTACATGTGTAGGTCTCAGTTATTCCTTGTCCACTGTCCACGTTCGTTGTCGAAATAATAGCTTCTCGCAGCGTACCGTAGTAGTGGAAGAATTCATAGAACTATATAAAGCCGAACCTTGCCTTTGGCTCGTAAAAAGCAAAGATTATCATAACAGAAATAAGAGAGCAGTCGCATATGAAAAGCTCAAGGAAAAACTTAGAGAGATCGGACAGAATGCTACTAAAGAGGATGTATTAAAAAAAATTAATAGTTTGCGTAGTAACGTAAGGAAAGAGAAAAGGAAATATAAAGAATCGTTAAGGTCGGGAGCGTCTGCAGACGATGTATACAAACCCACGTTGTGGTACTACGATCTGTTCGATTTACCCGAACAAAGTTCGTCTTATTATACACACCTTCAAATAGTCCTTCCGTAGAGTTTTATAAATGGCATCACATGTCTCTGGAATGATTTTGCCGAGAGCTTGCGGTGATATTCTAGTGGAGAATTTGAGGCATTCGTATGTCCTGCCTGTTGCAAGAAATCGTAATGTTGCTCTCAGACGTTCATGTGGCGATATAGCTTTTCTCATGACAGTGTCCTGCTTCTGAATTAAAGGTGTAACCATTGATAATAGCTTTAGGTAAGTTGTTTCATCCATTCTTAAATAATTGCGATAATCTTTAGGCTCTGCGTTTAATTCTTTTAGCAACTTAACGTCACTGTATTCATGTATTTGTAATAACCATTCTTTACACCACTTTTGTCGCGATTTTCTTTTCTTTTTCCCTAGGAGGAGAAGACCTACTAACGCTACAGCACCGTCGTAGTCGCGTTGTACGGACATGATTGAAAGCCCAACTGAGAATTGCTTTCAGGTACGCCGCTACGTATATGGGCAATGTCAAGTTGAGGTTAACTTGTCATGTTTACCTGAACAGATATACCTGTCAGGTATACCGGAACGTGAGTGGCCGGCTTAATGCACTGCCGCATATCTTCCGCGGTAGTTAGTGGTGTAACGTAAATTTTGCTTTTTATAAATCCCAATAAAAAGAAGTCGCAACTTGTCATATCTGGACACCTTGAAGGCCAACTCACTGGTTCCCGCGCCCAATCCGTGTGTTGGGAAAAGTTTCGTGTAAAAACTGACGAACCGCAGGGGTATTGTGAGCACCATCATGTTGCCTCCACATTATTCGAAGTGTAGCTAAAGGAATGTCGCCTAACAAATATTTTAGAGTGTTTGTTAAAAAATTTAAATAAACTGTTCCAGTTAGATGCTGGTCAAAAAAGAATGGTCCAATGACATGGGTTGCCAAAATTGCTCCCCACACGTTCAAATACCATCGTTGGCTATGAGTTGTCCGGAATTAGTGAGGATTTATTGTGTCATAATAATGGCAATTATGACTATTAACGAAACTATTTTTATGACAAATAGCCTCATCAGAGAAAATGACAATTTAAAAAAATCATCATCTTGATTTAACATCTCAAGTGCCCACTGACAAAACTCTAGTCTCCGCTGAAAGTCTACTTTTAGTAACTCTTGGTGTAATTGGATGCGATAAGGATGTACTGTGCTGTGCTTTTGTAAAATCCTATGTATCGACGTTGTACTAATACAATTGCAAGGCATTCTTGACGTTGTTACATAGATACTTTTTCGGACTTTAGAAAATAACCTGATTTTTCTGGAAAACTGTTAGAGATAAGTATGGACAACCTTATATCAGAAAGCTTGTAAGATTGTTAAATGTAGGTCTCAGTATTTCCGAGTATCAATAACGTACACGTTTTGCTCACAGATGACAAGATAAAGTAATTTATGACAAAACGAAGGTTTAGACGCTATCTAACTTCATTTAGAGAGCTGAAATGGTGATTTTTTTTCAAAAACAACTGATTATCTCGAAAACGGGAAGTTTTAAACACCGTGTACATTTAATAAACTCTATACCTAATACTACAGTGACTGTACAGGGTCGGAAAGTCCCCATGGTTCATCGGCCGTTACGTGAGAGCGATAAAGTAAATAATCCATGCGATAGAGAAGTATGGCTATAATGAAGGCGTCTTATAGTCACCGCCCGTTTCGTTCTTTCACCGTAATAGATGTCACTACTTATACAATTCCGACTTTCTATTCCGATATGTTAATACAATCCGTTAACAGAGGGCAGCCCTAGAAAGAGTGATGTCAGATCTACAGATTTTTTTGGAATTGGGGAAATAGGGAATTTTGCTTTAGTTCTTGGGATTTTTAAGTCATTTTAAACAGTATACTTAAATAACAATTATTATTAATTAATTACAAGTGGAAGTGGATCTTATTTGTGGAAGGGCGAAACGGGCGGTGACTATGAGACGCCTTCATTATAGCCATCCTTCTCAATCGCACGGATTTCTATGACTTACTTTATCGCTCTTACGTAACGGCCGATGAACCATGGGGACTTTCCGAACCTGTATACTGACTAGATATATATACTAGCTAAATTTATTTTTGAATAGAAAAACCTTAACTAAAATAGGGACTCGGCAAAACTTTAATGGCGGATTCTAAGTCATAGATTATTAAAAAATTTTCTATAAAATATGTATCTGCGAAAGCCGTTTCCGACCCTGTATACAAGATAGTGGCGACAATAGAGTGTATCATTTTTAATTGGTCCACGCGATTTTAGCTGCCGTGTTGCATCCAGTGTCAAATTCATCTGTGATGTGTCATGTGTCAGGAGCATTCTTATGGTGTTATTCAATATTTGCATTGTTTTATTTTAATTTTGGTGAATATTAGTGATACAATCGGCTTTTTTTCGCGACTGAATATTGGTGAATATCTGACTTGTAGTTGCTATTTCTATCTCTTTTGATCTTAGTTGTCCTATGGTAGTTTAAATCTCTTCACTCACTCATACTACACATACTATAACATACGACTTCACTCGCGAAAAAAAGCCTAATATTGGGTATTTTGTGCTAAGGGACAGAAAATTAAAGATTAGGTATTTGTGGAATTACTGTTATTTGCTACCGGCATTTACTCTAATTAAATTCTCTTTATAATGTGTGTATAATATTTGCTCAAATCAAAAACTTGCACAAACAGCGTACATGCTGTTGGTTCTAAAACGCCGATTTATAAAACATTTTCAAAATTTGGCGCATTTAAGAGATTTAGAGAACTTTTTTGCAATGAAGCGGTATTTTGTTTCTTCTTGCAGATGGAAAGTATTTTTACAAAATTTTGTGCGATTATATCTTCACAAACCTTGAGTTTAAAAGAGTTTTTCTTAAATGAAATGATGTGAAATGATTTAGATGTACCAAATTGTCATCAGATCAAAAATAAAATTGTTATTAAATTAATTAAATACTAAACTATAACTATATCTCCGCGGTCGAAATTATAGAGAGTGATTCATACATAATATAGAAACACTATTACGTAAAGTGTATAAAACTTAAAATGATTTTTATAACGGTTCAATATTATTTGCTTATGTTAAATGATGTGCCGCTCTCTTTGCACATCGATAGGATCTATAACAGTCATAGACTGAGTTACACTGAACGCGATTTATTTCCTATCTCTGTCTATCGCACTTATTACAGATAGGGAAATGCTCTTTTTAGTGGGTGTAAACGGACGTACGTAGAATTCGAGTTAGCCGTAGTTAGAAACGTCAAACTATAAGCGCGCGCGAGGGTTTGCATATTCCGTGACTATAGTAAATTTATAAATTAAAAAAATACAATCGGGACGTTTTAAAACGTAGGAATAATAATTAAAATGGATCAAAGTGCCGGTTGTAGCAAACGGTCTGTTGCTCATAAACGCCCTAACCTATGCGATGCGGAATTAATAATGGTAAAAAACGTGTATAAAGGAATTCGGTCGCGAAATTCTAATACAAGTGTAAGTGAAGCTGTTGATATGTGTAGTTCGTTGACAAAAGTATCCGTTGCTACTGTTTATCGTGCCATAAAAAATAGTGTAGAAGTGAATCCAAAGAAGAAAAAAGTGGAAACACGAGGGAGGAAGAAAATAGAAGTCGACGTTGACGTGAAATACTCCATACGTAGGAAAATTCATGGATTTTTCTTTAGAAATGAAATACCAACGATAAAGAAAATTCAAGCTGCAATAGCTGAAGATGAGGATATTCCTAATTTCTCTGATAAGGTTCTTAGAAGAATAATGCGTNTTTTAGATATAAATTGTCCCTAGGTATTATTTTTCAAATAAAATAGCTGATCCAGTTTGTGATCCAAACACAAATAGGTACATTAAGTGTCGTTTCTTTATTTGAACATGATCACGTAAAAACCATGTTTGACCTTTCGCCGTATGTAGAAGATGTGGTATCATATATAGCGGGCTTTGTAACTTCACAGGTTATAAAAATAATTTCTTGTGACATTTACAAAAAATATATAAAGGGAAACTACTCGTCTCCTTTTAATATATAACAGTAAGAGTTCACCGTGAAACACGAAGTCTCATGCATTAGCAAAATGTGGAATTTCTAGCTACTGATTGGACACGTAAAAATTTGCTTTAGCCAATTTCATCAATACATTACCTTTAATTAATAAAAATCCTCAATCAATAAAACCTTAAGTATCCATAGGGTGTAAAGATATACATTTTTACTTAGAAACAAATTTTGTCTTCTTTTTATTTTTTGCTAGTTTCATCGCTTCATGCCAGTTTGTTCCTCTTTTCTTTAAGTCTTCTGCCACTATTTGGTCCTTGATCCCATGTTTTTTTATGGGTCTGCCTCGTTTCCTTTCCTTTTTTTTTGTTTACCAAATCATTTTCAGCTGTCTTTCTATTCAAATTCATAACCTATCTTCGGAAATGACAATGACGTTAACCGACAAACCGACCAATGGGAAAATTAATCATAGCGCGTGCGTATAATGCACAAAGTGCAACACCCCCACTTTTTGGCTTCAATTCCCTTTCAAATTGCTTTGTATATGTATAGAAGTATGTGGTTAAAATCTGTGCGTAAAATTTATAAGAAAAATAATATTGTACTTAATTTATTTTTCGTAATACTTTTAATTTGACATTGGATGCAACATGGCGGATGGGCGGGGTTTAGTCGCTATTGTCGCCACTGTCTTGTATAGAGCCACTGTACCTAATACTAACCAAGGAATTCAAAATCGCAATAATATACAGGATATTCCATTTAAATTAACAAACTTACGTTGCGCCCACGTGAAATGGAACACCCTGTAAAGGTAAAAATATTTTCTTTACATAGCCCACATGATTCCAGACAACTTTTATTAAAACCATTTTTTAAATAAATTTTACCGTTACAGAGTTACAGAAGAATCCCTCGTAGGTGGAACACCCTGTAGTTGCCAAATGCCGTTTAACGAAATGCAATAAGACAGTTAAAATACCTATTCTCTAAAATAAAGTTAACAAACCTGAAGGGCAACAGACGTTTTTTGAAAAACTATTATAAATTATAAACATACGTATATCGACTATATCGTACCTACAGAAAAATATTAATTATTATATTTTTATTAAAGAAATTGTTTTCATTTAACATTATATAAAAATTACAAGACTTGTGTCTAATTTTTCACAACGATTTTAAGATAAACAAGACTAGAAAGTTTGACCCATTTATTTATTCCAAAGTTCAGTGACTTCTTTTAATAATTTTACAAGTTAAAACGCAGTACCTATACTAAAAATCTAGAAAAAGTCTCACCATGCTTCTGGAAGTGTCCATTTTGCCATTCCTCGCCATACTTTCAAGTACAGCACCTCTGTTCAGCATTTGCCTGCATACCCTCAAACCGTTCCTCAACAATGAAAAAGCCATGATTTTCTTCTGTTTGTGTCAATGTTCAATTATTATCACCAGAAAAAAAAACGACTCAGCGGGGCACTCGATACTAAACGACTGAAGTTATCGCGTTTCGTTACGGCGTTACGCTGAACGGGTCAAACTCTTTTGATCCAGCTGGCGAGCTGACAGTAAACACGACCCTCGGTTTTGGATAGTGTTTATATCGGTTTCTCTTTCCCTCTTGTGGGACGCTTGGGGCTTGGGTGTCTAGTTTAGTAAGTCGGCGAAGGAAGGTGCATTTGATGGTGGCATGGTGGTGGAGGCAGACAATCGTGATGGACGGATGATATTTAAGTCGAGTCGGTCATATCACAGAAATGCTTTCTATGTTTTCTTATTAGAGGCGTCATATTTCCAATATGTTATTTGTTGTAGTGTAGTGATAGCTCTTTTGTAGATCTCATCAAATATACTGCGCCAAAAACTGTAACAATAAATATGTTTTTGTACTTTGGACTTATTTTTTGTTTGAACATAAATATTAATGCATCATTGAGTTTGAAATTGAAACAATCTTATTTTCGAATTAACAATTGACCCCAACGATATAGTCCAGGAAAGTGAGACATAATAATAAGACGGAATAATCGAACTTTTTTTAATCTGAGATTATTTTATAGAAAAGTGTAGATTTTGAAGTCGGAAAATATTTATGTCACACACGCAACCACCGTTTTGAGATATAGACATATACAGGGTGTCCCGCTCCCGCATAAGAACCGACACAGAGCAGGTGCATGTAGGGGTGTCCAAAATATCGTAATTTAACCAAACTTACCTATATGCAAAGTTGTACCCCTGAGGAGTTATTAGCCCCCAAATGGGGTCCTAAATTTCGAGAAAAATTAATATCTCTGCAACACTTTACCGTAGAAGAACCAAATTTGGTACTTGATTTAGGTTTATTACTGGTCTTCTTTGACTATGATTTAAAGTTAATTGAAGTAGTACAAGGTGTTCATTGGGAATGACTCGCCCCTGAATTGTACCGAACTTTTTTTTCATTGCCGAATTGAAAAATACTAATATTAAATAAATTTTTTTACTCTTGTTAAATTTTAAAAAACTTTATGGTTTTTAAGAAAACCCGTATTAACTGACACAATATTTTAACAGTGCATGTTCATTAGAAAATAATCAAAAAGTCAGTAGTAGGCTTTATCTTTCAGATTTGACAATTAGCCAAATAAATTTTACTTCACTTCTCTCCTAACTCTACAAAAAGAAAACAAATACCTAGGTAGTTTTTAAATAAGCCAATATTGTATTAAAAAAAAAACAAATAATAAAAATAATAATTGATAGTTTTTCAACAACAATCAGAGGCAATTGTTGAAATAAAATAATTTTATTACTAACTGACAAGTTTGAAAGAAAAATTCATTGCCTACTACTGACTTTTCGATTATTTTCTAATAAACACTGTTAAAATCTTGTTTCAGTTAATACGGATTTTCTTGAAAACCATAGTTTTTTAAAATTTAACGAGTAAAAAAATTTTTTAAATTAAATACTGCTGTGAATTAATATTACTATTTTTCAATTCGGTCAATGAAAAAAAAGTTCGGTACAATTTTAGGGGTAAGTTATCCCCAATGAACTCCTTGTACTACTTCAATTAACTTTAATTCATAGTCAAAGAAGACCAGTAATACACCTAAATCATGTACCAAATTTGGTTCTTCTGCGGGAAAGTGTTGCAGAGATATTAATTTTTTTTCGAAATTTAAGGTCCTAATAACTCCTCAGGGGTGCAACTTTGTATATGGGTAAAGGTAAAAAGTATAGTTAAATTACAATATTTTGGACACCCCTACATGCACCTGCCCTCTGTCGGTTCTTATGAGGGACACCCTGTATATCTCAAAACGGTGTATGAGTATGTTGCTGGTGTAAAATACTCTTCGAAAACATCTGCGTTCATGTCTTCGTGATAGTCACCTGTATTTTTAGATTCAAATAAAAGTAAACCGCCATTTACAAAACCACTGGCACTACCTATATGTGTCACTATTAATCTTCGCCCTTTACCTGAAGGTGCCTTGAACCCTGTTGAAAGTCCATCCAAAAATGCTTGTCGAAAACTTTTTACATTTTTATCTTGCCATACTTTTGTTACAGTATATCCCTCGTTGACCCAAGTTTCGTCTAGATAATAAATATTCCTCCCTTCGTCACGGAATTTTCTAATTGATCTTAAGTAGGATCTTCGCCAACAAATAATTTCATCTTTATCGATAAGTGACTTCCTGTTCTGCTTTTCCCAGCAAAAATTCAACTCTCGTAAGACGGCCCATAATTTGCTTCTACTGATAGTATAATAAAATGAGTGTGCTTTTCTGCGAATGACATTTTTGAAGAAATCATCTATAACGACTTTTGACCTCCCTGTAGATGATTTTGGGGGATTTACAGTATCTTGTTCATTTTTTGTTTCCTTTAAAAGTCTGTAGATAGTCGATTTTCCAATCCCTGTCATTTTGGAACACTTTTCCATGATGTCGTCAACACTGTTGGTAGGATTTTGGTGTTTCAATGCATTAAATACATTTAATATAATAATCTTCTCATTCTGAGACAACGCACATCGTTTCACGCGTTTAGCAGGTACGTAATCTGATAAGCTCGACATTTTACCCAAACAATATTATATCCACTGGCACAATAGTCACTAAACACAAGTCGAATTTTACTCTACTGCACTAGCACGTCTTCGTATATTCAGCTCTAAGACTGGATTGATCTGTCACACTGGCTCCTGCCCTATGATGTAGGTATCCAGTAAAATATATTAATGTACACCCATTACCTGTTAGCATTAGTGTTACCCGATAATTACCTGAAACGAAATATTACCACGCCCATGACTGGTCCTTATCTCGGGGTTTTATTACTCTCTTTCATTTCCAAACAGACTTTACATGATTTATCAATGTAAAACTTTTTGGAAATAAAAGTTTAACCCTTTCTTTAATTGTCTCCAAAATCACAGTCCGATACGTCCAATAGTTAATTAACAATTAACGTTATAAAAAAAGTTATCTTAGGAATAAAGAGGCGTAGGTGATCACTGTAAAAATCAGCTCTATTTAATGCAAAAAGAGCGAATTCCCGAACGGCTTTTGCCTGACCCTGGAACAATTTGTTTATAAGGCGGTTTTGCACGTTATAAAGGGCAAGTTAATTTCAATTTTTTGAAATTTTTCTTTTTCGATACGTTTCTTTGGATCAATTAGAACCTATATCTTCGATATTAACTTTTAAAATTAACGTTTAGTAATTAAAGAATTGGTTGCAAAAAAAAACAAGCGAAATTAATTAACAAATAGCTGGAGCAACAATTTCACGGTCGGCGAATCGAGGTTTGGCACGTTGACATTGCCTTTTCCATAAACTTCATCAACATACATCGCTTTTTGCAATAATAATGAGCAATTTTCGAAAACTGATATTTCTGCGTTAGACCTTTATTTTACAGTCCACAAATTAGTGAAAAAGTTACTCTAGGTACCTTAAATTGTAGGTAATTTAATTGCATATAACATAAAATAAGTAATATTCCAATAGGTCGTCTAGATTTTTGCAATAAAGAAAGTGAAAAACACGTAATTTTGCCACTTATTTGCAATTTGCCAACTTAGCGTCACTTCTTTCGAGTTACTTTTTTAATATTATCATTCTACACACCACCATACCGGTCCCCGTCATAAAGTACAATAAAATATCTACTAATACTTTCTTCAAGTTTTCAAGTTTTATGATCTAATGCGACTGGAGTATAAAGAAACAATAAATTGCGCAATAACGAATCACTTCTTCTCTTCTCAAATTGAGAATAACCGAGATGAAATCGAGGACTTTATTACCCGAATTAAAAATTAATATTTGTGATTTTACGATTGCTTTTAAATTTATGCACTATTTATTATTAAAAGTTAAAAGAGATTTAAATATTTACTACAAATAGTAATAAAAAATGCATATTCTATCCATAAAATGGTCCTTTACATTTTGCTATACACATAATCCAAAAGCATAAAAAATAAAAAAACTGAAAATCCTTTTCTCACCCCGCACTAGCCAAAGCGGAAAACGAAATTATATCCCGCTTGAAAGGTAGAATATCTAGAATCTCCCCCGATTATATGCAAACTTAAATTTAAATTATCTTTGGTCTACTGCATCTACTCTAAATTTAGGATATAACAGACTGGTTGTCTCTTTGAAGGTCACCTTTAAAGTTATTTTAAGCTGATCTTCCGAGAATCCTTATCCAATATATACTTGCATGGTACCCCCCATATGACTAAATAAATATACTAATATGGTACCCCCCAAGTGGTACATAAAAACCAAGAAATCGGTCATTGAAATTATAAAAATATTAATATACCTACTGTTTGTCTTGGTGGTGACAAAAAATTAATAATTGTATTGCATTCCATAGTTGTATAAAATTATTGAAAATGTGCACAAGCACAAAATACTTCTCTACAGAGAACACAGTATTTTTCGGTATTTGTAAATGTTGTCGCGCCATCCAGTGATGAAATTAACAATTTCAGTGTATCTCCTACAGGAGACGATGATGACAGAGCAAAGCTATAGGTTCTATATTTAATCAAGTTTTCACCGTCAAGATGGCGGTGACGAATTTTTTTATAGTACCCTTGCTTATAGTTAGACAACCAGTCAAACTTATATAGGAAACAGTAGTGATGGCGACTGAAAGAAGGTTCGTTTCTGTCGTTTTTGTCTGATTGTGTGCGAGAGAGATAGAGTTATAGTGTGCGATAGAGATAGAGTGACTCTGTCCTCATAGAGAGCTTCTCTCTCTCTCTCTCTCTGCTGTCTTCAGGAGTCTCCCCAGCAATTTCAGGACACCTAGGGAGGGAACGTGGGGTAGAGCGCGTGGCCTTGTTAAGCCTTCGTTATCGATCTATGATGTCACACAGTATAAGAAAAAAAAATGGTTTTTGCTCGTAACTCGGAAATGGCTGGAAATATAAACAAATTTCCCCTTGGTTCTGAGTAGAGCACTCGGTGGGTGACGCAGAGCGGGGTGTCACAATATATGAAAGAAAAAAAAAAAGTATTTGCTTAGACTCTTAAGTATCAAAAAATCTCCCATGGTGAACAAATAAATCTCCCATGGTGAACGAGTGAAAAACGTCAAAACCCGCATGTCAAAAAAAAAATCGGGACCAACGGTGTGTGACGTCATAGGATAAAAAAGTGTTTATAACTCGGAAACGGTGCGTTGAATCGAAAAAATAATTGAAAAATGTCAACCCCTCCCTCCCGGGTTCTGTATGTTCCTTCTGCGTTGAATGCAAAAGGTCCGAAGTCCGTATGTCGAAAATAAATTCTGGAAACAAGAGGTATGTCGTGTTATAGTAAAAAGGCCGTATAACTCGGAAACGGTGCGTTAAATCGAAAAAATAATTGAAAAAATCTCCCCACACCCCTGGTTCTGTATGACAGTTCTGCGTTGAATGGAAAAGGTCCGAAGTCCGTATGTGGAAAATAAATTTCGGAAAGAAGAGGTGTGTGAGGTGATACAGTAAAAAAGGTCTTATAATTCGGAAACGGTGCGTTGAATTGAAAAAATAATTAAAAAAATCTCCCCACTACTCTGGTTCTGATTGTCCGTTCTGCGTTGAATGGAAACGGTCCGAAGTCAGTATGTCGAAAAACAAAAAAGTTAGTTAGTTAAAAATTGCAACAGCAGTAGCGAACGCATTATCTTATCTCTGTATTGATTGATGATTTGTTGTTTTTTTTTAAATAAATTTCGTATTCAACTACTCCTTGAGGTTCCAGCAATTTTACATTGTGTTAATTTTTTTGAACACCTTGTGTCACAAATATGGGCACTACCAATGACATCCATAATATGCAACACTTGTGTCAATAAATAATTATTTACCTATCTAAAGAAATCAACAATAAGAGGCAGTACCCATCTAAGGATACACAATCTGTATAATGCAATTTTTTTAAACATAGGTTTTGATATCGTACCATATTGGAAGTCGACGCACAAATCTAAAAACATTACTTTCGAGTTTTTGAATTTTCCCATTCCAAGGTGATATAAAATAAATAATTAATTAGGTAAATTCATAGTTTTAATTCTAACTTGATTTATTTTATTTAACATTTAAGGCAAATGTGATTTCCAAACACAAGATAAGTTCCTGATCTCTTTAATTACATAATTGAAAGCATTAAATTTATTTAGCAGTTATTATTTGGCAACAAAGCCACCGCTGGAACTGTCGCCTATTACCAAGTAGAAGAGTTACCACGCTAAATTTTATAGCTGGAAGCCGGCTAAGAAGACCCTGCTTCCATTTCGGGTTGTCAATTTCCAGCATTTAAGTAGCAGTCTGATGCGATACCCTATATTGTCTGTGGTTCCACATATCGTGATTCCTGCCATCTAGGAGTAATTGTCTAGAACCGTATCCGAGGAATTTCTGATAATTTAGTGGATTTAATGGACGTTATGTTATCTCTAATTTGACTCAATTTTAAACCACTAATTTTTAGGTACAAATATTTAACACTAAACACATACACTTGACAATTTATTCTTAGGTGATGCTCTTATCTAGTTACACAAATTTCCGTTGTTTTCAAATAACTATATCTGGCGCCATCTAACGGAAAAGTTAACAATTTAATGGATGCCATTACAAAGAACTGTAAACGTTATTAGTTTGGTGGGAATTCGCCGATTTGTACTGTTTGTGGTATTCTCGTCATTTTATTGTATTTGCCGATTAGCGCCTATATTTTCTTAAATATTTATCATAGGATTAATTTAAATTTCTTATTTGTTTCCGTAATTTTTCAGCTGTTTCCAAGTAAACAGATAAAAAAAAACATTAATCTTTTATCAGAGATTATGTCAATAACGCCGAGTATTTTTAGCAACATTAATTAAAAATACTTTAGAACAGATTTATTACATTTATTTTACATTAGTTGATTAAAGAAAAATAAAATAATTATAGAATATTTGAATAAGATACCTCATGTCAAGGGAAATAAAACATACACAAAAATAATTATAAATGTTTCAGACTTTTATTTCTTTTGATTAGTTATAACATATTTTTGGATATGCTATTTTGTACTCTCGGTAAAAATAAATAACAAACACTTCAATTTATACAAAGAAAGGTTTCTTCTCTGGCCTCGGTCTACTAATATGAGTCACATCTGAAACAGAAATAATGAAATAAGTAACTAATTTTTGTTAAATAGCTAAGGTTTTGATTACACAGGGAAGAGGAAGAAGAGTACAAACATTAGACAGACATTCGTAAGTTATATGAAGGTGCAAGATATAGCTCTCAAAATTTTTGCCCATCTACTTTTCACCCTTTAGAGTTTCAAAACAGTGTTTTTTTTTAACCTTATATTTCAGAAACGACACATTTCCAAAGAACCCCGCATAAAAACAAAGGAAAATGGGCCCCAGTCGATTTTGCTGAAATTGAATTGAAAATAGTTTTTGACTTTCTCATTAAAAGTTGTCATGGGCTCAAAGTGATCCTATGAATAGTTTCAGAGATAAATAAAGGGGAAGTGATTCTGTCTGTAGGCCTGAGTAAGCTTCAGGAAGTTTCAAGTTGATGGATTCAAAAACTGAGGCATATAATGAATTTTGGCCAGTAGGTACAATGCTTTTGGGATCACTGAACCTGAATTCGGGGATAGCTTAGCTCTCTAAGGTCACCTGGAGGTCAGGTAAAGGCCGTTTCAAGGTCAAACTGAAGAAAAGACTTGTATTATCAAAGTCAAAGTAAAGAAAATGCCTTTCACAAATGTTAACCTGTAAGTATGTATGCTTTTGAGGTCGCTGAACCTGAATTCGGGGATAGCTCAGCCCTATAAGGTCACCTGCGGGGCTTGGATTGAGATTAAGTCAAATGAAATGACCTTGACTTAATTTCCAGGTGACCTTATAGGGCTAAGCTATCCCCGAATTCAGGTTTAGCGGCGTCAATAGCATACATACTTACAGGTTAACATTTGTGAAAGGCCTTTTTTTACTTTAACCTTGAAATGATCTTGACTTGACCGAAATGTGACCTTGTAAGGCTAAGCTATCCCCGAATTCAGTTCCCTCCTAAAAAAAACTTATATACGCACTGGTTGAAATTAAATACAAGCCTTTTCTTTAGTTTGATCTTGAAATAACCTTGAATTTACTTGAAGGTGACCTTTAGGGTTACGCTATCTCCAGATTCAGATTCTGCGAGCCCAAAAACCTATACACTCACTGGTCAAAATTCGATACAAGTCTTTCCTTCAGTTTGACCTTGAAACGACCTTTACCTGACCTCCAGGTGACCTTAGATAGCTAAGCTATCCCCGAATTCAGGTTCAATGGCCCTAAAAGCATTGTACCTACTGGTCAAAATTCATTACATGCCTCAGTTTTTGACTCCATCAAATTGAAACTTCGTGAAGCGTACTCAGGCCTACAGCTAAAATCACATACTTCCCCCCCTCTTTATCTCTGAAACTATTCATAGGATCACTTTGGGCCCATGACATCTTTTGATCAGAATATATATTATTCCTTATTTATATAAACGATCTACCACACGCAGTAGTTGACCACTGTATTCTGTTCGCTGATGATACCACCATTCTGTCGACGGGTGACTCCTCGCTGGGTGTAGATAGGCTGGAGCAGGCCAGATATTGGTTTCGAGCTAATCATTTAAAATTAAATGATTCAAAAATTCAGACTATATATTTTACCGCTGACAAACGGGTACCGGATTCAATACCCGTGAAATTTTTAGGAATGACTCTCGACACTCATCTTGGCTGGAAGTCACACATCGACAGCTTGAGACTAAAGATCTCATCCCAAATATTTGTTTTGCGTCGTTTAAAATCATCTATTTCATCTGATGTGCTTCGGACGGTATATTTTTCTTTAATTCATAGCCATCTGAATTATGGTGTGGTTTTCTGGGGTAATTCAACTAATGTTGGCAGAGTTTTCAGCTTACAAAAGATGGCTATTCGCATTCTTAGCAGAGCACCACCTGGAAGCCATTGCCAGCCTCTATTTAAGAAGCTGAGGATTTTGCCTCTGCCTTGTCTGTATATACTGCAAACTTTAATTTGTATTCATGCTAATCACTCAGACTTCCCCACCCATTCATCTAATCACACTTACAATACAAGGCATGTACACAATTTGGTTCCTGCTCGTTCCAGAATTAAATTAACAGCAAAGAATAAGCTTGATCTCAAGTTGTATAATACTCTTACTGGTCGTTTCCCAGATATTAATTTTGGAAATATGAACACCATCCGGTTTAAACACTTTGTGAGGAAGTACCTTGAAACTACTTGCTTCTATAGTTTGCAAGCGTATGTAGTAGGTTAGGATATTTCTTATTTGTCTGTGTTATTTATTCTGTGTTATTTTAATGTAACTCTGACTATACATGTACATTGTATATATTTTGGTCAATAAACTTTACTTTACTTTACTTTATATTATTATTATTATTATTATTATTATTATTATTATTATTACTATTATTATTATTATTATTATTTGTAAAAACTCATTGTATAAACCGTTATAAAGGCCCTGTCAATTTGAATATTAGACCGAGTAGTTTTAATATTTTATTTACAAATATGTGAAGGGAAAACCTGAGAATTTTTATCATTCCTTGAGGAGGAAAGGGGAGATTCAATATGTGATATCCTGTAAAAAACCTTACCTCAAAAAGTTACGTCATAAAATGTAGAAATTGTAGCTAGCGACCTCTAGCAGATGGTCTAAAACTAAAAGCAGTGACATATTTAACACCCTCAATAACTTGTATCAAATTTCAAAGTGATATATTAAAAAGTGTCAAAAATTTGTAAACAAAAACCACAAGTCCATGGTCCATGGGAAAAATCATCTTATTTTTATTGTTCTGTCACCCCCTAATCTTTTTACACTCATTTCTACTCTCTTTTTCATGTATACGCAAGGGTAAGTACAAGTAAAACTTACCTTCGCATTCTTCTTCCCAGTCATAGCCGTCAACCACTAAAGGTTGTAACAAATTTTTAAAATCCATGCTCTCCTAATCTCATCCTTTCAACTTGCGTTTCGGACTTCTTGTAGAACAAATTAATGTAGTAGACGCCATCGCGATTCTTTCTCATTTCCCAAATTAACGTAGCCCCGAAATTAGGCGGGGAAAAATCATAGGCGTCCACGCAGTTCAAAATGGAGACTATCGTCGTATCGTGGGCCGACAACATCAAGAATTTGGGAGTACCATCGATGTTATTGACTACGTTGTCGAAATGGGCGAGGAGATTGGACCAAAAAGGTCCCGTGAGGAGCCTTTTCAAGGCCGGTGTCAAGGTGGACCTTTGGTGATTTACCGCAGCTAGATACTCTAGTACTTTCTTGTCCAAAAACTTAGACCAAGGTGGTATGAAAGACCTGTTATAGCTGGAATAAACGTCCAAATTCGTTTGGAGTTTTGCTACGTGGCTTATCTCCACATCACCCCAACCGGTGTACCTCGCGACGCAGTTGAAGAAGTCGTAGAATTTAGACGTGATTTTTTTCACGTAGTCGGAAATCATTGTTTTCTCGAACAGGTTGATATATTTCTGGCACTTTTTTCTCATCGAGAACACCTCGTCTTTGTCAATGGGTACCGTGTGTACTGGTATGGGTTGCCATTGTAGGTCCTTGTTCCATAACAGAGAACCTTTGGGTGGAAAAAGACCTGCCAGTACGGCAAACGCGTCTAAACATGCTGAATAAGTATCACAGTTGACAAAGTTAATCATAAATAAAATTATCTGAAATAAAATTAAATAGTACTGTTTCCAAATACTTGAGTCTACAAAGAAATTATTTTTAATCTCATCTTTAACAGTTACATCATTTTGGAAAAGGACCAACACAGAATATAGCCACGATGAGTGAAATCGCTTTTTGTAGAGGCTTCCTTTTAAAATTATACAGGGTGTTCCACTTAAGAGGAATTCTTCTGTAACTCTGCAACTGTAAAATCTATAGAAAAATGGTTTTAATAAAAGTTGCCTGGAATCATGTAGGCCATCTAAAGAAAATATTTTTAGCTTTACAGGGTGTTCCATTCCGCGTGAGCGCTACATAACTTTGGACTGAAACTCGGAACACAACAAGGAGAAGAATACTTAGACCGCTGATTTGCATCAATTGTTGTTCAACATAGGTCAGCATGTCTGGCGTAATTTCTTGAAATGCTACTGTAATGCGCTGCCACATATCTTCTGCGGTAGTTGGTGGTGTAACGTAAACTTTGCTTTTTATAGATCCCCATAAAAAGAAGTCTCAACTTGTCATATCTGGACACCTTGAAGGCCAACTCACTGGTCCCCGCGCCCAATCCATCTGTTGGGAAAAGTTTCATGTAAAAACTGACGAACCGCAGCGGTATTGTGAGGTGGAGCACCATCATATTGCATCCACATTCTTCGAAGTGTAGCTAAAGGAATGTCGCCTAACAAATGTTCTAGAGCAGTGTTTCCCAAACTTATTTAAAGCGCGACCCCTTTTTTGTTAAAAATTTTCTCGGTGACCCCCTTACTCATCACTCAAACCAAAATAGCGTGCCTAAATTACAATTAACTGATTATTTTTGAAATTTTATTTTACCTTATTGTTTAAAATTTAACAGTTAACTAATAGCACTTCTGCCAAATACAATATTTACAATAAAAATAAATTAATAAAAAGTTATATTTGGTTCCATTCGTAACATTGTATTTATCTGATTGTGAGTTAAGTTTTTCATCTATGACTGCCATCAAAACAAAAATGAGAAATCGCCTGGAACTGGAAAATGATATAATTGTGTGTCTCAAATACACAGGCCAGATTTGAAAGACTGGTTTCAAAAAAACAGGCGCATGGGTCTCATTAACACTATACTATTTTACTTTATTTTTTGCTTTACTTTTAAGATTTATTAATATTATTTAGTTTAATGTTTTATTTGATAACAAATTGTTAATAATTACCTACGACTTTATTAGAATAATAATACATGATTTAACAAAGTGGTGTTTCCTCTTATTTTGGAAATTCCCGGCGACCCACTTAATACCTCACTGCGACCCCCCGGGGGGTCGCGACCCACACTTTGGGAAACACTGTTCTAGAGTGTTTGTTAAAAAGTTTAAATAAACTGCTCCGGTTAGATGCTGGTCACAAAAGAATGGTCCAATGACCCAAAATTCCGGTTCCAAAATTGCTCCCCACACGTTTAAAGACCATCGTTGGCTATGAGTTGTCCGAAATTGGTGAGGATTTACTATGTCATAATAATGGCAATTATGACTATTAACGAAACCATTTTTATGAAAAGTAGCCTCATCGGAGAATATAACCCGTTAAAAAAATCATCATCTTGATTTAACATCTCAAGTGCCCACTGACAAAACTCCAGTCTCCGTTGAAAGTCTACTTTTAGTAACTCTTGGTGTAATTGGATGCGATAAGGATGTGCTGTACTGTGCTTTTGTAAAATCCTATGTATCGACGTTGTACTAATAAAATTGCAAGGCCTTGACGCTATTACATAGCTACTTTTTCGAACTTTCGAAATGAACCCGATTTTGAATACCTAATATTAACCAAGGAAATAAAAAACGTAATAATATACAGGGTGTTCCATTTAAAATAACAAAGTTATGTAGCGCCCACGCGAAATGGAACACCTTGTAAAGCTAAAAATATTTTCTTTATATGGCCGACACGATTCCAGGCAATTTTTATTAAAACCATTTTTTTATAAATTTAACAGTTACAGAGTTACAGAAGAATCCCTCTTAGGTGAAACACCCTGTATATAAAACACAAAACTTTAAATAAATCAATACATTTTAGTATGGTAAGAATTTTAGAAAATTTTTTAAGTTGATTTAAATTTGCGTAACATCCTTGAAATAAAAGTACAGGAGCTAATAATAAAAAAAAGTTAATTAAAATAGCAAACATTTATGTAACAAAATAATCAACATTTCAACAAACGACAAACTGCAAAACATATTTTTTTGTATTTAGTACCTACTCAAATACTGGAAAATTGTTAGTACACAAAGTATATTCAAAGATAGTTAAACCATACATACCCAGTCTACAGTTCAATTTATCTTAGGTGTGTCTGATAAATGTATTTTATTTAATTAAGGATACTCAGGTAGTAACTTCCATGTTTAAGCCTTAAGTCAACATGAGGTACTTCAGCGGCATAGAACCAACAATGTTATGATTAAAAAAAAAAAAAGAGTCACACCACTTTTAGGTACATTCTGAATATTAGGGCTACTCACTATTGATCACATAAATATTATCATACGATGTTTAAAAGACACACGCTCATTACATTAAAAAGTGGTCTCGGTCAAAATTGAAACATGGGCGTAGCTAGGGGGGAGCAGGGGTAAAAAAAGATCCAATAGTATCATCTATCTCATATCGGTAAGTCGCTGATTTCGCTATTTTTTTTATTTAGAAACGAAAGAGTACTTATGTTTCAAATTATTAAATCGGTAAGTCGTTGATTGCATGTTTTCTTGTTAGAGCTTGCAGCAGCTCTGGGTCCAGCAAAAATCCTAGCTATGCCCCTGAATTAAAAATTGCTATGGATGCGAGTTATTTTTGTCCCCGGGAATAAAGTTCCAATGATATTAACCCCGGCAGATGGTTTGCTTGTCTGTTTTTGACAACTTTTACTCATTTTCTTAGCATTTCAAACACGTGTGTAGACGGAGTAAAAACGCAGTACGGATAGCAATTTTCAAGGGAGATAAAGCTCGCGAACATATTGTCACGCCAGCCCCATTTTGACCGAGACTATTTTTTAAAGTAATTAGTGAGTGGTCCTTTTTCTTTGGAGGAACTATTTCCGGGACCATTGCCACGTAATCGGTTTCTTGGAGTTTTGAAAGATCTTTCAGTGTTTATTCTAGTCCAAGCATTATAGAGAAATGCTTACAGAAATTTTTACCTGGACAAAAAAAATATGACCGTATAGAAAATTAAATTTTAAATTGAGTTTCTTGTTCTTTAAACTCAATCCAATATGGCGAACATGGTTAAAAAAAATCGCAAAGTTGAAAAAAACGGTTTTTCTCAAATAACTAAAAAAATATAGCACGGATTGAAAAATTTTAAATGAGAAAGTTGTAGGTTTTAAAAAGATCTATCGATTGATTCTTTTAAAGTATCGGTTGCTTTGTTACTTTTCGAGATATATCGAAAAAACCGTTAAAAATCTTCTCTTTTCTCTTCTTCTATAACTCGTTTACATTTACGTGCCCATATTTGCTATTTACTGCAAGCATAGCCCGCGGCAAGCCAAAAAAGTACATATTTGGAAAATTTAAAAATATTAATTATTTTTCGAGATATATCGATTTTTTTGAAAAAAAGGCGCTCTCGAAAATTGGCTAGATCTTCTCAGCGGATAGCCCTACAGTAACGATTTTCGGTTTATTTTCTTCGTAAAGAGTTATATTATCATGCTGTTAAAAAATGTTGACGATTTTATTAATTTTAAGGATAAAAAAAAAATAAAAATTTTGAAAAGGTTGCACTTTTTTGGGTATGTTATTTCAATTTTTATTTTATGAAAATAACTTTTAAAGAAAGAAAACTAAACATTTACGGGTCTATTTTGCTTCTAAGGCGAAAATGCTATAATATTCGTGTTTAGCTACCCCAGATTAAGTACAAAAAAATAATAAAACTTGAAATAGTTATTTGAAAAAAACACCCAAAAAAAGTGCAACTTTTTCAGTCATTTTTTGATCCTTAAAATTAATAAAATCGTCAACATTATGGAAGAGCCGTTACTAATTTCCTCAATGAAAAATATCCAAATCGAAGTGGTGGTCACCGCGATCTGCGGATCTTCAACCCGTTGGACTTTTCCATGTGGGAACTTGTGAAGACACCGACTCATTGAGAAAATTCATACAGCGTTTAATGAGGCGAAAAACAATATGTAGAATTATAACTGAAAACGAGAGGATTGGGTTATGCATTGCACAACGCGGTGGACACATTGATCAGCTTGAATAATTACACTGTCATTACGCTTTTATTAAAATAAACCACATTTTTTTCTAAGCCCTCTAGTGGCAACAACGTAATTTACTATTTAGCAACTACGACCTGGCAAGTTCAAACCCCGATATTTCAAGAACCATTGAGAATTCTGGAAAATTGAATAGAATCATTTTTGCTTAAAATTAGTCATAGAATTCATATACGAAGTTTCACGGATACCTCGGCGGTTATCCTGTATTATTTTATAGTCAATAGCACTGCATTTATAATTTTATTTATTATAACTAATGTCTATTCTTAAGTGTAACATTCGACTTGAACATTTTGGTGCCTAAATAAATACTGAACAGAAGTTAACATGTTCTTTACATCAAGGCTAAAAGTTTTAAAGGCTATTAATCAACTTAAGCGAAGGGAGAGGCGTTGTTTGTATTCAAATAATAGCTTCCATTGGCCCTATAACAAAAAAAATCATTATTCGCACTTAAAAACTAAAACAAATGTTCCGGACGACCACAAGAATTCTATTTATACAGGGTTTTCCAAAAGTCCCGGTACGGCAGAATAACTTTCGAAGAAAGCATTTTGGGAAAAAATGTTTCAGACAAAAGTGTAAGGATTTTTCCCTGGCTATCCGATGGTGGCCTTGGATTTGACCTTGACTTTGACCTTCATGGTCATTTGAAGGTCAAGTTAAGTTTTTTAAATGGAAACCCCTATTTTTTATTGCGGATTTGGAAAGAGCAGGAACTTTTACGTTTAATTATGACCTTGATCAATTCCTTGACCCTGACCTAGGTCAAATGTGGGTCGAGTTCTAAAAGTCCCGGTGCGGCAGTACTCCCGAGCAATTAAGGCCAGGTGGTGTGTATACCCGACCAATTAAGACAAGGTGGTGTGTATATCCGACCAATTAAGGCAAGGTGGTGTGTATACCCGACCAATTAAGGCAAGGTGGTGTGTATACCCGACCAATTAGGGCAATGTAGCGTGTAGCCTCAACCAATTAAGACAAGATGATGTTTATACCCGACCAATTAAGGCAAGGTGCACCTGTTTGGGCAATTGAGAGAAACTACCTAGATGTAGTGTTTAATATAATCGTTGGATAGGTCGGAGATGAACTATTGAGGGGCCAGTTAAGTCCTCCAATCTGTGTCCACTTGACTTTTTCTTTGGGTTTACATAAAAAATAAAGCTCCTAAATCACGAGATTTAGAAGATTTAAAACAAAAATAGCCAATGTTTGCGCTGATATTACATCTGATATGATAATAATAACAATAATAATTAGTAATTAATAATAATAATTAATAATAATA